>NC_091955.1:90165781-90170781 GCF_031021105.1 Erythrolamprus reginae | reverse complement strand
CCTTCCTTCCTCCTTTCCAAAATTAAAAAAAAAATATCAGAAAAAAGATGGCAGCACCCACGGACCAGCACCAACCAAACCGGTTTGGTGACATCATTATGACATCACCAGCAGGTCATTACCAGTACGGGCGTATTGGTCCAAACCAGGAGCAAACCACCTCTGTTCCTTTCCTTTCCCTTCTCCCCTCTTTCTCTCTCTTTCTCCCCCCCTCTTTTACAAGAAGTTATCTTGTAAAGATAGCAGTGTTTGTTTTAATTAACGTATAGGCGGATGGAGAGAAAAACTGGAGGTTATCTAATACGATGCAGTGGGCAGCGATTCAAAATTAGCACCGTTTCAGCATGATATATTGGCACAAGTACACAGAAAAAGCCTTAGGCTACTCATTCACTTTAAGTGATATCCATCCTTCTATCAAAAGAAAGAGGTGGGGGGAGGGGAGAGAGGAAGGGCTTTATTAGTAGGGAATTGCTGTCAATTGCAAAAGGCCGCTTTACTGGGATCGACAAACAAAATTCGCCACTACATCACGCAGTCCTAGGTGCTTGGGAAGCGCCCGACTGGTGATGAAATACGAAATCCAGCAGAGTGATCTTGTTTGCTGTGTTGTATTGACATAATAATAATAATAATAATAATAATAATAATAATAATAATAACAACAACAACAACAACAACAACATATAATCCAGTTCTGTATATGCTTCTTTATTCTTAAAATACAAGAATTTTAGATTAATAGGTTTATTGAATGTTTTGGAGACTAGAGACCATGAATTACTGTAATTTTGCCTCCATGTATCGTTGAATAAAAACCTAAATTTCAGTTAAAGTTCTGTGAAAGTAAAGTTCTACTTCCCTCTCCCACCCCCAAGGGATCTATGGATCCCCACTTAAAAATTCCTGGCACAGATGGTTTTTACTCAGGATAGGAAATCAATCAAAACCTAGCTGGAATTGCCTGCAAAATGGTTTTTCTGGATCGTGGCAAACATTTTAAATCTAGCAACAGGACCAGCTCATCAAATCAAACATAACAGAATTCTTGGTTGGCATGTTGCAACGCCAGCTTTTGCAGTTTTAGTTGCTACAACAGTTTAATGTCATCCTTTCTTCAAGATGACACATTTTGTAATTATTTGACATGGAATATCATTGCTTAATATGATGTTTTTAAAAATCCACAGCTCATGATCAGGGAATGGTAGGAGAAGAAAGGAAAAGCCCAGGATGATGCTAATTCAGTGATGGGCTGCCCAAATTTTTACTGCCACACTGTAGACATGGCTAATTTTGTGGGTGTGGCTTGATGGTCATGTGACCAGGTGGGAGTGGCTTGGCAATCATGGGTCCGGGATGGATTAAAGATCATGTGACTGGCTTAAAGGTGGCCAACTTGACGTCACTCATGTCAAGGGTTTGGCTTAGGGTTAGGATGCCTGGCCTCTCCTCGCCTCATACAATTTCCCTCTCTATTTACTATTACTGAGCATCCAAAATATACTTTTTAACTTTATGTATCTATGCCATATGTGTACATACATATTACACACAGGCACACAAAAATATACATTATCTACAATATAAACTGTATGTGTATGTACACACACACATGCACAGCTCTTCTAAAATTATACACATTCATCCTCATTTACTGCAATAGGAGAAACATACCCAGAACCCAGCAGGGGAAAAAATCCAAATTTTTTCTACCGGTTCTGCATACCTGACCGTATTCATAGGAGCCCATCACTGCCCCCAACCATAAGTCTAGCGCCAATTCTCCCAACAGAGCTTGAAGCTGATTGGCAGGAAGGTCAGAGGGAACGCCCCATTGTAAACGCCTGATTGGTCGGATTGTAAAAATATGTCCCAAGGCGCCTGAATAGAAGCCATAGTTCCTAACACCATGGGAAATTTGTCTTTTCCCAGTGTCCTAGGTGATCCCTGTAAAACTGTCGTTTGACCTCCAAGGGGGGGGGGGGGGTCCCAGAGAACTACTGATTTAAAACAACAACAACAGCAACAACAACAGGGACTGTCTTAAACACTTTTGCTCTTAGAGATTCCCTCTTCCTTTGATTATCTCCTTGGGGACATCAGAACAAAAACACAAAAGAAAACATTAAAAGAGAGAGTAGGAGATTGAGTTGGCTTGTTTTGCAAATACTGTCAGCATGCCTGGGAAATAAATTGTCTTTCCAGCTAGCATCTCCTTTTAATTTTATCCTGAGATTTGGAACATCTCCTCCAACATCAGCAGCCTGTCGCTTCCTTCCATCTCTGAATTTGGCTCAGCCCAGACGTTTAGTTTTACGCGTGGAAGTGAGTTCTACTTTTTAAAGTCTCCGACGACTGGTGTGCAGTAAAAAAAAAAGTTTTTTAAAAGAGGGAGCATGGCAGAATTGCAATCCAATTCTTTCTCTCCGTCATTCTCCCCCTGCTAAACATTACAGGCAAATTTGGGGGAAAAATAAAGGAAAATGCAACTTTAAGTGAAGTCTCTCTCAAGGTTGGCAATTTCTTCCGAAATGTGAAATAGCCCTTTAGAATCTACATCTACTCCACACGCCCAAAGACGGATATATCAACAAGCTAATCTTTCTGGCAAATTGTTGGTTTTTCAATGCATGGGGATACCACTTCATAGCTCCGTTTCAAAGGCGCTCTAAGGTATTAGAGATAATTTGCATATGGCTTGTTTGCCTCCCTTTCTTTTCTTTCATTCTTTCTTTCCTCTCTCTCTGTTTCTTTCATTTGTGTGTATGGGTGTACGTGTGTGTGCCTGTGGTTTTGGTAAGGCTTCCAATCCTAATGACTGTTCCTTTTGGCCAGCAACATAAATGCTATAATCACACAATTATTGTGCTGGGAACAGTTTAATTCAGCATTTTGTTCTCGACCACAGAACAATTACTCAACGATTTTGGTTAACCATATGAGCTCGCAGCCTGGAGAGGAAGCCTCTCATTCACAAAGCCTATTGTCGTACACAAAGGTGCAGTTATCCTTGTTGTTCGTGGGTTTCAACTTCCAGCTTCGCTCCGCTCCTTACAAGGACTTCCGCGCGTAAATGAACCAGGGAAAATCTGCTTCGCTTTGCTTATTCAACTCCACCCACCGAACATGTTTAATTACTCGTTTGCTGACCAAGAGGAGGGTTTTCTGCGCATGGTCTCGGGAGCTTTCCAAAATATCCACAATTATATTAACCCCTTGAGGCTCAGCTCACATCAAGGAAATATACAGATACAGTGGTACCTCTACTTACGAACTTAATTCGTTCCGTGACCGGGTTCTTAAGTAGAAAAGTTTGTAAGAAGAAGCAATTTTTCCCATAGGAATCAATGTAAAAGCAAATAATGTGTGCGATTGGGGAAACCACAGGGAGGGTGGAGGCCCTGTTTCCTCCCAGGAGATTCCTAGAGAGGCCCCACGGAGGCTTCTCCCTGCCTTTTCTGGCCCTCTTTCCTCCCAGGAGATTCTTAGAGAGGCTCCACGGAGGCTTCTCCTTGCCTTTTACAGCCCTGTTTCCTCCCAGGAGGTTCCTAGAGAGGCCCCACGGAGGATTTTCCCTGCCTTTTCTGGCCCTCTTTCCTCCTAGGAGGTTCCTAGAGAGGCCCCACGGAGGCTTCTCCCTGCCTTTTCTGGCCCTGTTTCCTCCTAGGGGGTTCCTAGACAGGCCCCACGGAGGCTTCTCCCTGCCTTTTCTGGCCGTTTCCTCCTAGGAGATTCCTAGAGAGGCCCCACAGAGGCTTCTCCCTGCCTTTTCTGGTTACAGTTTCGGAGGCTCAGGTTTGTAAGTGGAAAATGGTTCTTGAGAAGAGGCAAAAAAATCTTGAACTCCAGGTTCTTATCTAGAAATGTTCGCAAGTAGAGGCCTTTGTAGGTAGATATACCACTGTATCTGTATCCCCTGTCCTCTTGTCCTCCTTGTATTCATATCCATGTCCTGTACAATACAGCCTCAATTCTCCGAGGTATTGATTCATACAAATTGTGAATTGTTTCCAAAGGAATTTTAGCCCATTCTTCAGTTAAAGCACCCTCCAGTTCTTTTAGAGAGGATAGTGTTGGAAATCGACTTCTTATTTGAATCTCTAAAATCGACCATAAATGCTCAATAATGTTGAGGTCTGGTGATTGTGGTGGCCAGATGAGATGCTGAACTTCATTAGAATGTTCCTCGAGCCATTCTTTAACAATACTTAACAATTCTTGCTCTATGGCAGCGGTCCCCAAACTACAGCCCGTGGGCCGGATGCGGCCCGCTGAGGTCTTTTAACCAGCCCGCAGCAGCACACGAGATTTTACCGATCGATATAATAAGAGGGAGAAATAGAGAGGGAGAGAGAAATGAAGAGGAGAGATAGAAAGGGAGAAATAGAGAGAGGGGGAGAGAGAGAAAGTGTGAGAGATACAAAGAGGGAGAGTTAGAAAGAGAGTGAGTGAGAGAAAGAGAGAAGAGAGAGAGAAAGAGAGAAGAGAGAGAGAAAGAAAGAGAAAGAGGGAGATATAGAGAGGGAGAGAGAAAGAAAGGAAGAGGAGAGAGAGAAAGGGGGAAATAGAGAGAGGGTGAGAGAGAGAAAGTGTGAGAGATACAAAGATGGACAGTTAGAAAGAGAGTGAGTGAGAGAAAGAGAGAAGAGAGAGAGAGAGAAAGAAAGAAAGAGAAAGAGGGAGCGATAGAGAGGGAGAGAGAAAGGAAGAGGGAGAGATGGAAAGAGAGAGAGAGAGAGAAAGAAAGAGAAAAATGAGAAAATGATGGAGAGAAGGAACGAGGGAGAGGAAAATGAAACAAATGAGAGAAAAGGAAGAGGGAAGAGAGAAGTGGAGAGGAAGGAGGGAGGGAAGGAGGGAAGGAAGGAAGGAAGGAAGGAAGGAGAAATGGAGTTTGTTGATTTAAGTTTAAGTTTACTTGTTAATAAAGTATAAATTACTTAATTACTTAATTATTAATTAATTATTTAATTACTTATTACTTCTTCTTTATTATA
>NC_091955.1:90113281-90160781 GCF_031021105.1 Erythrolamprus reginae | reverse complement strand
AGACAAGAAAGCAGAATTCGGCACAACCATTCTCTTGGACTGTATGTGTCTACTTGAAGGATGTAGGATTTTCTCCAAATTTGGACTGATGGAATGAAAAGTTAATACTACTGTCCTGTGGTCAATACAAAATTCCATGTCGCCCGCTCCTTTCTTAGGATAATACTTCATGTCACAAAGAAAATAGAATAGAATAGAATAGAACAGAACAGAATATAGACTAGACTAGACTAGTAACAAATAGGAATAGGAAATAAAATAGAATGAAATGGAATAGAATAGAATAGAATAGAGATAAGGAGAGGACAGGAGAGGATTAGGATAGAATTTGGTCAAGTATGATGTACAAGGTACAAAAGTTCTCAATGTACAGTGGTAACTCTACTTAAGAACGCCTCTACTTAAGAACTTTTCTAGATAAGAACTGGGTATTCAAGATTTTTTTGCCATTTTCTACTTAAAAACCCGAGCCCGAAAAAATTCCCAGGAAATTTGAGAGCGGCACGAAGGCCCGGCCAGTTTCCTGCCATTCCCACTCTAATGCCGACCATCTCGGGCTTTTCTGGGCTGCCAGAGGAGCCTTTTGGTGATGCTTAAGGAGGCTTTGGCAGTCCAGAGTGAACAAAGCATTTTCCTTTCTCTGGGCAGTTGGAGAGGGAATAAACCTCTGGCAGCGCCCAGAGAAAAGAAACGTTCCCTTCGCTCTGGGCACCGACTGTCCTCCTCCTCTTCCTCCTCCTCCTCCCACCTAAATTCTGAGCTTTTATTTCTTTCCTAATGGGCTTGCACACATTATTTGCTTTTACACTGATTCCTATGGGAAAAATTGCTTCTACTTACAAACGTTTCTACTTAAGAACCTGGTCACGGAACAAATTAAGTTCTTAAGTAGAGCTACCACTGTATGTGCAAAGCAACAGAGCAATATTCATAATAATAATAATGATACCAATAAGAGGGAATTGCGAAAGAGTTGAGAAGAGGAAAGGTGTAAATATATTCTCTTCTCTTCTCTTCTATTCTATTCTAACTCACTGCAGGGGTTGCTATTATTAAAATGTTCATTTTATATAAGATAAACTTTGTTAGATTAGCTGCAAAATCTCTTTAACATGCCAGACCCATCCTAGACTACTGCTCATCTGTCTGGAACCCATACCACATCTCAGACATCAACACCCTTGAAAATGTCCAAAGATATTTCACCAGAAGAGCCCTTCACTCCTCCACTCGAAACAGAATATCCTACGAAAATAGACTAACAATCCTGGGCCTAGAAAGCCTAGAACTACGGCGCCTAAAACACAATTTGAGTATTGCCCACAAGATCATATGCTGCAACGTCCTACCGGTCAATGACTACTTCAGCGTCAACCGCAACAACACAAGAGCACGCAACAGATTCAAACTTAATACGAACCGCTCCAAACTTGACTGTAAAAAATATGATTTCAACAATCGAGTTATCGAAGTGTGGAACTCATTACCGGACTCAATTTTGTCAACCCCTAACCCCCAACATTTCTCCCTTAGACTCTCCACGATTGAACTGTCCAGGTTCCTAAGAGGCCAGTAAGGGGCATACATAAGTGCACTGGTGTGCCTTTCGTCCCCTGTCCAATTGTCTTTCCTTTCTCTCACATAGAAACATAGAAGACGGACGGCAGAAAAAGACCTCATGGTCCATCTAGTCTGCCCTTATACTATTTTCTGTGTTTTATCTTAGGATGGATATATGTTTATCCCAGGCATGTTTAAATTCAGTTACTGTGGATTTACCAACCACATCTGCTGGAAGTTTGTTCCAAGCATCTACTACTCTTTCAGTGAAATAATATTTCCTCACGTTGCTTTTGATCTTTCCCCCAACTAACTTCAGATTGTGTCCCCTTGTTCTGTGTTCACTTTCCTATTAAAAACACTTCCCTTTCCTGATACGTTTTATGCTTAAGACCTTCCACCATTCTTGTAGCCCGTCTTTGAACCCGTTCAATTTTGTCAATATCTTTTTGTAGGTGAGGTCTCCAGAACTGAACACAGTATTCCAAATGGGGTCTCACCAGCGCTCTATATAAGGGGATCACAATCTCTCTCTTCCTGCTTGTTATACCTCTAGCTATGCAGCCAAGCATCCTACTTGCTTTTCCTACTGCCCGACCACACTGCTCACCCATTTTGGGACTGTCAGAAATCACTACCCCTAAATCCTTCTGAAGTTTTTGCTAACACAGAACTGCCAATGCAGTACTAATATAAATTTTTCATATATATTTTCTTTCTCTCATATATCCTCTCCTCTAAGTTCTCTTTACCCTTATATATATTACTACATGTCTATTTTTCTTCCTATGTATTTGTGTATTGGACAAATGAATGAATAAATAAATAAATAAAATCTGGTCCAAATGCTTATGAAAAAACACAATAGTCCTTTGTAGTGCAGGTGTAAAACAGAGCAATCATTGTTTTCCCAGTTCAAACAAAATAATCCACTTAAACAGAATCTGTCATGGAATGAACACAACCATCCTTTATGGAATCCTCTACAGTATGTATTGTCATCTTGAAATATTTCCGAGCTTAACAATTGCACACACACAAAAAAAGCCTATATCTGAGGAAGCTGCATACCAAATAGCGCACATATGGGAAATTAGCATAGGGGAAAAAATGTATATTGGGAAAAGTTGCGTAGAAACATGCATATTTTTTAAAATAAATTTTCAGAAAGCTTGACAGAATGGCCTACCACCTGAATCCATGCCATGTAGACATAGGGCAGATCTTTCTCTGGAAACTGACATATCTTTTTCACTGCTGTTCCCTAGCCAGAGTATTCTGTGGGATATTTGTTTCAGAGGACACATTTAGCCATTAAAATTATCTCCTTCTGTAGCCCTCTGTAAAAAAATAAATAAAAGCCATTAACCAGTTTTAGTGTTGTGGTTAGCTCTGGCCCTGCTCCTGCCCCAAGGACTGTGGATGTGGGGGAGACATCCACATGCTGCAGGCCTGTTTTGCCCCCGGTGGAATCTGTTGATGAAGGCTCCTCTGACCAAGAAGACATGAGTGACAGGGAGGAGGAGAGTGGGGCAGACAGCTCAGAAGGAGATCAATTATCTAGCTACTCCTTGGATTCGGAACAAGAGTTAATGATACAGCCACGCATGCGGAGAGCGATGCATAGGCAGCAACAACTGAGAGATTATTATCAAAGAAAATGAGGCCACCTGTGGTTGGGTGGGGCTGTGGTCATTAGTGAGGCTGCTATAAATAGCAGCCTGTGGGTTTGGCCATTGTGGAGGATTATCTGATCCTTGTGTTTCGTGACTGCTTTACTGACTTTGACCTTTTGTGTGCTGATTTTACCCGTTTTGAAACTAAACCAGAGCAAATGGTGTTTCACTTTGTGAAAGAAGAAGGACTATGAATTGCCTCACAGCTGCAAGCTAAGTATTACAGAACTGATAAGGGACTTGTACAAATTACCAGTTTCTTTGGAGATGAGTGCTCTTTGCTATACCAAAAGAGGGCTTGGTTTAAGTTAATTTTCATTATAAAGAACATTGTTTTGAATTTTCAAACGTGTGTGTGACTGAAATTTGTACCTGTTAATTTTTGGGAGGATTCTACCAGAGAGCCCGACAGAACATTTAGACACCGAGTTCATGATCTCAGTGTCAACTTTGTGACCCGTAAGTCAGTCATATTCCCCTTTGTTTTGTTTTTTCCTTTTCAAAAACCTAATTTTCTAAACAAAGTAAAAAAAAAATCTAATTTTCTTAGAACAATGTCAGCTTCTGTTATGCCGGGCTTCACGTTATGAGCCCCAATTAAGTCAGAAATGTAAATTCAAACACACACGCGGTTGTAAAGTAAACAGAGAGTCGGTTTATCAAAACAAAAGTATTGTACACACGCACTTTCAACAGCCAAAGTGCTCTCCCACAAACCACAAGCCTTGAATGCTGCGAAAAACAAAAACAACACAGAGCACATAAAGGCAGCTGTGAAGGCGTCACAGCCACCCCCCTTCAAGAGTCCACAAAATGTACTGAACTGTGAAATATCCAACAAGTCTTTGTAAATCCCGGAACAGTCCAAATCAAACAACACTCGTCCTTTTGCCCTTCCTTCTAGGGAAGCCTTTGGAGCCTGGGAAGCCTGGACCCATCAGAAGTTGGGAATCAGGCCGTTTCCAGCCTCCAGAGGGTGGTGGGAGCTGTTTTCACCCTCTCCGGGCATTGAATTATGGGTGTGGGCTCTTGCACATGAGCGATAGCATGTACACATGCTATTTTGGCACCCAAGGAAAAAAAGGTTCGCCATCACTATGCTAGAAGGTCCAGAATGCTCTTGAATCAGTCCTCTAAAAATTTGTTCAGTCCCAGCTTATACACTGGATAAATCCTGAATATAAATTTCCTTCTGGCGGGACCGCAGGGCAGCAGTTGTTGTTGTTGTTGTTGTTGTTATTATTAATAATAATATTAATAATTTATTAGATTTGTATGCCGCCCCTCTCTGAAGACTCGGGGCAGCTCACAACAATAACAAAAACAATATAATAGTAATACAAATCTAATATTAAAAAAAGTATATATAAAACCCCAACAATTAAAACCATACAACACATGCATACCAAACATAAAATATAAAAGCCTGGGGGAGGTGTCTCAGTTCCCCCATGCCTGGCGATATAGGTGGGTCTTGAGTAATTTGCGAAATTATTATTATTATTATTATTATTATTATTATTATTATTATTATTATTATTAATTTGTATGCTGCCCCTTTCTGCAGACTCGGGGCGTCTCACAGCAATAACAAAAAACAATGCACAACAAATCTAATGTTTAAAAATATCTAAAAACCCTTATTTAAAAAACCAGACATACACACAAACATACCATGCATAAACTATATAGGCCTGGGGGAGATGTCTCAATTCCCCCATGCCTGATGGCAGAGGTGGGTTTTAAGGAGTTTACGAAAGGCAAGGAGGGTGGGGGCAATTGTAATCTCTGGGGGGAGCTGGTTCCAGAGGGTCGGGGCCGCCACAGAGAAGGCTCTTCCCCTGGGAAGATGACATTGTTTAGTTGATGGGACCCGGAGAAGGCCAACTCTGTGGGACCTCTCTGGGATTCATTAAAAGCCATTAGCTTTTAACTGAACCTATCTCACAGGATCATTGTTCAGCTGAAATTGTAGGGGAAATATTCGTGCCATTTTGGCAAAAGAACAGTGGAACGATGTAAATCAGCCTGCGAATTTGCCAGTAGGTTAAAGTTTGGGCCATCTTTCCTTTAAGGCAGAGAAGTTATAAATACACAATGCTGTTTGATTCTTGATATCTTAAGTATCTAGCAATCATTTGCATGTTGTATGAATGAGCAGTCACAGATGGTGCTTCCCCCATTAGGCCACACAAAATGAATTTCAGTGGAAGCTATTCATCTGCTAGCCGTTATGTCACGGGGAAGCAAGTTATACACTGTATGAGCACGAGTGAACCAAAACATTTGGCCCCTTTAGTTTAGCACAACAAAAAAATTGCCGTTTCCAATGATTTACGCAACTCAACTTTCTAAACACGATCTGGATGCCATTGACTTGGGCCATGTCAGAAGAGCAGATGATCTGTAAATAATTGGAGAGGGATGCCTGGCAATTAAAAAAATATCATATTGAGAAATAAGAGCAGCAGAATAGAAAGAAAGAAAGAAAGAAAGAAAGAAAGAAAGAAAGAAAGAAAGAAAGAAAGAAAGAAAGAAGTGAGTAGAAACAAGAGATATTCAAAAGGGAAAAGCATCGCTAGACTTTGAAAACAAGCCACAGGAATGAAAACTGAATAGGCTCCAATGTAGACATTAATTTTTCATTTAAAATCCATGTTTCCTTTAGTTTTAGGAGAAAGAGAAGGAAAAGAATAGGAGGAGGAGGAGGAGGAAGAAGAAGAAGAAGAAGAAGAAGTAGTAGTAGAAGAAGAAGAAGAAAGAAAGAATGAAAGAATGAAAGAAAGAAAGAAAGAAAGAAAGAAAAAGGAGGAGACATTCAGAATATGCTGGTTTTAATTTGAGATCAAAACATTGAAATCAGGGCTTTGGGGGAATCTTTTATTTGGATTTTTTTGAGATCAGTTTCAAAGTTGAGATGGCCCTTAAGGTTTGAATGGTCCTATCTGTGCAGCTTAAAATGGCTAATTTTTCACCCAAGCTCAGAGCAAAGCATTGTTTCTTGTAGCTATTTTTTTTTAAACAATCACAATTGAATTTGGCAAGACTTTGAAAGCCTTTTATTTTTTAAAACTGAACCGAAATATTTCTGCCCTTGTTTTGTTTTTTAACTTAATGTATAACCTTGTTAGTACCTATAGCACATTTACAAAGTAGCTTAAGAAAAGGGTACAGTTTGCACAGCCTATTAAGAATGGATATTTCTTCCAGCCAAGGAGCATAGTATGAATTAGGACAAAGTTAGGTCAGTTTTATTGGGAATCCTGAAGACACGTAGCTGTGATTTCAGCACATCTGGGGGGCAACCAGATGGGGAACACAGGATTATGGTCTGTCTATAATAATCCATAAAGCTCTTTGGCGGATTCTAAGTAAGGTGACTTTTCTCCTGCGTGAATTCATAGGAAAGATATGAAAGATAGCAAACGATTCCTCTAAAATAAAAGTTGATGTGAAGAGGTAACCATTAACACCAATAAATCCACAGAAGCCTTCTTAATAGGGTGTGTGTCTCTACAGTTACACTTATTTTAATGACAGTAAAATAAATGACAATAAAAAAATTAAAATGAGACAATCCAACTCTTATCCCCCACCCCACTTTTTTTTTAGCAGCATTAGAGCAGACAGTGGAATTAAAACCATCATCAAGCGAGAGAGAGAGGATTAAAAGCTTTGGAATTTTTTTTTTTTTAAAGAGTTTTAGACCTGATGCCAGCATCACAACAGCCTAAACACAGTAGGATAAACAAGAAGGGGGGAAATCACAAAAGTTAAGGGCCAAATATTTGTAGATTCTTTCCCCTGTTGCTACTTAGGATACCCCAACCTCAAGCTTTGCACAGGTAGACTTACCAACAGTTCTTTTAGGGAGTGTTTAAAGTTACAACGGCAGGGGGGGGAAAGTGATTTATGACCAGTTATGACCATAGCAAGCATCCCTATGATCACATAATCAAAATTCAAACGCTGGTTCATGTTTGTGACCGTTGCTGTGTCCCAAGGTCCATTTTCCAACAAGCAAAGTTGTCAGAGTTTAGGCACCATCAGTAATTGGCTGCTGCCCCCACCGTGGCGGAGGGAGTGATGCTGTGGGGGTAGTAAGTTTATGCACTATTTATTGAATACTTAATAGTTTTTTTAAATTGTCCTTCCCTTTCTAGTACCTTTGTATGATCCTTGATTACTTTTAAAATAGAAAATAATTAAATAATATGTTTTTAACCCATAAATGCTTTAATTGTTTTAATCATTATATAGAACTGAACTTTTATAGCAACTGAAGAAAATTGAGCTGCTTGCCTAACCTGTTATCATACTGAATCTTGTGGGTTGAGTACAAAACTGTAAAATGTAACTGTGCTCCTCAACAAATAACGCTGTCTATCATTTGCCCTTTTTGATAGCCATTGAAATAATATGACTTAATCAACTGGAAAAAGTCCAAGCACCTATTTGAAAACTTATCTTAAATAATCAAGGAGAATCTGACTTTTACAATACAGTGATCCCCCGTTTATTGCGTCCCCAACCATTGTGAACAGGGTACTTCGCGATTTTTCAACCCGGAAGTCAAAATACCATCTACGCATGCGTGCCCGTTCTTTCTATGGGCACGCATGCGTAGATGGCAACCGGGAGATCAGCTGCTGGGCGGCTTCCCTGGGTCTTCCCCCTCTTGCTGGCATCAGCGAGGAGTTTCCCCACCGCCCACGCAAACTCCTCGCTGCCGCCCGCCCTTCGCCCGCCCACGCCGTTCATTCTCGCCGCTTTTGAGCTGAGTCCGGAAGCGAATTCGCTCCCGGACTCAGCTCGAAAGCGCCGAGAGCCAGCGTGGACAAGCCGTTCGTTGGCGCTTGCTATCGGCGCTTTTGAGCTGAGTCCGGGAGCGAATTCGCTCCCGGACTCAGCTCGAAAGCGCCGAGAGCCAGCGTGGACAAGCCGTTCGTTGGCGCTGGCTATCGGCGCTTTTGAGCTGAGTCCGGGAGCGAATTCGCTCCCGGACTCAGCTCGAAAGCGCCGAGAGCCAGCGTGGACAAGCCGTTCCTTGGCGCTGGCTATCGGCGCTTTCGAGCTGAGTCCGGGAGCGAATTCGCTCCCGGACTCAGCTCGAAAGCGCCGAGAGCCAGCGTGGACAAGCCGTTCCTTGGCGCTGGCTATCGGCGCTTTCGAGCTGAGTCCGGGAGCAAATTCGCTCCCGGACTCAGCTCGAAAGCGCCGAGAGCCAGCGCCCCCCGGACCCCCAACCCGGGTTTGGGGGGCTGCTAGGAAGCCCTCCATGCCGGCGGCAAACAGCCGCGCCGCCCCCAATCTTCGGCTCCTTGCTAGCGCTGTGGGAGTAAAAACACCATCTGCACATGCGCAGATGGTGTTTTTACTTCCGCAGCGCTAATTCGCGAAAACCCGCTCGTTGCGGGGGGTCCTGGAACGGAACCCTCGCAACGAGCGGGGGATCACTGTATTTGGGATAAGATTTATTTATGGTTAAATAAAAAAACAAAAACAAATTACTAAATGTCTCGAAAGCAAAGTAAATGTACAAAAATAGTTTATTCTTCTAGAATTGTCATTATTAATGGTTAAATGTTATAAAAACAAAAATTCTTCTTTTCATTCATTGCAAATGTTAATACATTCCTTTTCTGTATTAGAAAGACTTCTACAATGAGGGGGGTAATTGTTGCCCCAGTATATGTTAAATGTGTGTCTGTCCTGTTTGTTTTTTTATGATAATTAATAAAAATATTTTTTTTTTAAAAAATAATGAAAACTTATCTCGGTCGATAAGCCACTCCCACCCAGTCACATGACCTTTAAGCCACCCCCGGTCACATTATTGTCAAGCCACTCCCACTCGGTCACATGGCTGGGAAGCCACTCCTACCTGGTCACATGACCATCAAGCCACACCCACACCCTAATCCACGCCCATGGTGTGGTAGAACATTTTTGGTAGCCCTTCACTGGGCAGCATGATTAGTATAATGGGACAAATCCAGGAGCAAAACCACAGCACAAGGAGCTACTGATACACAGGGGGGGAAAGCCATGATAATACATGACAAGAGAGAACATGAGGAGTAGGGAAACACACCCCTCTAATGCAGAGGTTTTCAACCTTTCTAATGTCGTGGCCCCTTAATACATGTTGTGGTGACCCCCAACCATAGGTCCAGCGCCAATTCTCCCAGCAGAGATTTAAGCTGATTGGCAGGAAGGTCCAGGACCACCTTCTGCCGCACGAATCCCAGCGACCAGTTAGGTCTCACAGAATTGGCCTTCTCCGGGTCCCATCAACTAAACAATATCGTTTGGCGGGACCCAGGGGAAGAGCCTTCTCTGTGGTGGCCCCGACCCTTTGGAACCAACTCCTCCCAGATATCAGAGTTGTGGTGACCCCCAACCATAAGTCCAGCGCCAATTCTCCCAGCAGAGCTTTAAGCTGATTGGCAGGAAGGTCAAAGGGACATCCCCATTGTAAATGCACGATTGGTTGGATTGTAAAAAATATATTCCAAGGAGCCAGAATAGTAGCTTTAGTTCCTACCACCGTGGGAAATTTGTCTTTTCCCTTGGTCTTAGGTGACTCCTGTGAAATGGCCATTTGACCCCCAAAGGAGTCCCGACCCCCAGGTTGAGAACCACCGTTCTAATGGGTTCCCTTATATAGGCAGCTTTTTTACCCACCTTCTTAAAGCGGCAGTAACGCTGCTGCTCGATTCCCATTGCATCAGCTTCTGGTTACGTTGGCTTACAACTTCTCATCAGTTTACAGCTATTAAATCTACTTAAAAGTCGATTGGGAAAGCCAGATTCACTTAACAATTGGGTTGCTAACTTATCCACTACAGTGATTCACTGAACCTTTGTAGCAAGAAAAAGAAGTAAAATACGGCAAAGTTTGCATAAGTTGCTTGTATCCTAAGATTTGTATTAATATTGATTGCTTCTTCATTGCTTATTTGACCCCTATGACTGTTCTGTCGGGCTCTCTGGTGGAATCCTCCCAAAAATTCACAGGTACAAATTTCAGACACATACATGTTTGAAAATTCAAAACAATGTTCTTTATAATGAAAAGTCACTTAACCTAAGCCCTCTTTTGGTATAGCAAAGAGCACTGGTCTCCAAACAAACTGGTAATTTGTACAAGTCCCTTATCAGTTCTGTGATACTTAGCTTGCAGCTGTGAGGCAATTCAGTCCTTCTTCTTTCACAAAGTGAAATACAGTTTGCTCTGGTTTAGTTTCAAAGCGGGGGAAAATCAGCACACAAAAGGTCAAAGTCAGCAAAGCAGGCACGAAACACAACAATCAGATAATCCTCCATAATGGCCAAACCCACAGGCTGCTATTTATAGCAGCCTCACTAATTACCACAGCTCCACCCAACCACAGGTGGCCTCATTTTCTTTGATAATAATCTCTCAGTTGTTGTTGCCTATGCATCGCTCTCCGCATGCGTGGCTGTATCATTAACTCTTGTTGCGAATCCAAGGAGGAGCTAGATAATTGATCTCCTTCTGAGCTGTCTGCCCCACTCTCCTCCTCCCTGTCACTCATGTCTTCTTGGTCAGAGGAGCCTTCATCAGCAGATTCCACCGGGGGCAAAACAGGCCTGCAGCATGTGGATGTCTCACCCACATCCACAGTCCTTGGGGCAGGAGCTGGGCCAGAGCTAACCACAACAAATATTGATTGCTTCTTCATTGCTTGTTTGACCCCTATGACAATCATTGTGTTGTACCAAATAATTCTTGACAAATTTATATTTTCATTTATGTACACTGAGAGCATATGCACCACGACAAATTCCTTGTGTGTCCAATCACACTTGGCCAATAAAGAATTCAATTTAATTCTGTTTCTATTCTATTCTATTAACAAACATCTTGCTTAGCAACAGAAATCCTGGGCTCAAAGGTGGCCCTACGTAAAGGACTACTTATGTGCCCAAATCCCATTTAAGATCTCCCCACCGGATCTTACGAAAATCGACCCGTGAAACCACATTGAGATATCTTACAATTGGCACTCGATTTAAGGCACACATCGTAAGGCAGGGGAATCCATATACATTAATGTCAGTCATGGATATGACATGCATCTCTTTGCGTAGGGACTGCCAACTGAAAATTCATAAGTCAAAACACACGTATGCAATGAAATGAAAAGAACAAACACTATTTTCAAGTGCCACATTGTAGGGGCTTTATTTCCAAAATGTGCTGATGCCACTTTTCAAAAACCTCAGAGGCTGCATCTGTTTCAGGCAAAACTCAGTGATCGCCCAAAAATTGGGGTGAGGATGGGCGTGGGGGGGTGGGAGAGAAAAAGAAAAAAAGTTCTGACTTTTGCCAGAAGTCTTGTTGCTATCTATCATCTATCTATTATCTATTATCTGTCTGTCTATTCCTCCCTCCATCCATCCATCCATCCATCCATCCATCCATCCATCCATCCATCCATCCATCCATCCATTTATTTATCATCTATGAAAAACAGAAGTAAAGAAGAAATCTCAGAGCTGCATTGTGTTACATGTTCTGTAGAAAATGTGATAAGGACACCACAAATACTGTACAGTGGTACCTCTACTTGCGAACTTAATTCGTTCCGTGACCAGGTTCTTAAGTAGAAAAGTTTGTAAGAAGAAGCAATTTTTCCCATAGGAATCAATGTAAAAACAAATAATGTGTGCGATTGGGGAAACCACAGGGAGGGTGCAGGCCCTGTTTCCTCCCAGGAGATTCCTAGAGAGGCCCCACGGAGGTTTCCCTCTGCCTTTTCTGGCCCTGTTTCCTCCTAGGAGATTCCTAGAGAGACCCACGGAGGCTTCTCCCTGCCTTTTCTGGCCTTGTTTCCTCCCAGGAAATTCCTAGAGAGGCCCCACAGAGGCTTCTCCCTGCCTTTTCTGGGCCGGTTTCCTCCTAGGAGATTCCTAGAGAGGCCCCACGGAGGCTTCTCCCTGCCTTTTCTGGCCCTGTTTCCTCCAGGAGATTCCTACAGAGGCCACACAGAGGCTTCTCCCTGCCTTTTCTGGCCTTGTTTCCTCCCAGGAAATTCCTAGAGAGGCCCCACAGAGGCTTCTCCCTGCCTTTTCTGGCCCGGTTTCCTCCTAGGAGATTCCTAGAGAGGCCCCACGGAGGCTTCTCCCTGCCTTTTCTGGCCCTGTTTCCTCCAGGAGATTCCTAGAGAGGCCCCACAGAGGCTTCTCCCTGGTTACAGTTTCAAAGGCTCAGGTTTGTAAGAGGAAAATGGTTCTTGAGAAGAGGCAAAAAAATCTTGAACACCCGGTTCTTATATAGAAATTGCGCAAGTAGATGTGTTTGTAGGTAGAGGAACCACTGTATCTGTATTTTTTTCTCATGTCTGCTTTCTACAATAAGAGTCCAAGATGGCAGGGAAGTTGGTAGGTAGCATCTTGATGTTTGGGACCTCACCATAACCCTGACCGCTGATAACTCAACATGAATAAACACATTGTCTCTGGGATCCTTGGTGCTCTCTGAGTTTGCAGACATTTCATTTCCCTACTAGGTAATATGACCAGTGCTCAGTGCATCATAAGTCACTGATGATGTTTCCTAGTCAGATAATGAAACACAGACTACAGAGGAGAATCAGAACTGCAGAAAAAACAATTGCTGCCAACCTGCCTTCCATTGAGGATCTGCATACTGCACGAGTCAAAAAGAGGGCTGTGGAAATATTTACTGACCCTTCGCATCCTGGAAACAAACTGTTTCAACTCCTGCCCTCAAAACGTCACTACAGAGCACTGTACACCAAGACAACTAGACACAAGAACAGTTTTTCTCCGAACGCCATCACTCTGCTAAACAAATAATTCCCTCAACACTGTTAAACTATTCTAGTCTGCACTATTATTACTACTAGGTTTTTCTCATAATTCCTATCACCCATTTCCTCCCACTTAGGACTGTATGACTGTAACTTATTGCTTGTATTTTTTAATATTGATTGTTTCCTCATTGCTATGACAATCATTAAGTGTTGTACATCATGAATCTTGACAAATGTATATTTTCTTTTATGTACACTGAGAGAATATGCACCAAAGACAAATTCCTTGTGTGCCTAATCACAGTTGGCCTATAAAGAATGCTTGCTATCTCTCTCTCTCTAGTCTGTCTGTCTGTCTGTCTGTCTGTCTGTCTGTCTGTCTGTCTATCTATCTAATCTATCTGTCTGTCTATCTAATCTATCTCTCTATCTCTCTATCTCTCTAATCTATCTATCTATCTATCTATCTATCTATCTATCTATCTATCTATCTATCTATCTATCTATCTATCTATCTATCTAATCTATCGATTGGTCTGTCTCTCTGTCTCTCTTTCTCTCTGTCTGCAAAATAACGCCACGAATCCGAGAGAGAGCACTAAGGACCCCACAGTTAAACCATGAACTACAAACATTTAATGGAATGAAATGGAATGGAATGGAATAGAATAGAATAGAAAATGGAGTGGAGTGGAGTGGAGTAGAATAGAATAGAATAGAATAGAATAGAAAAGAAAACAGACAGACAGATAATCCGACTTCCTCTAGCACTGATGATGTTACCTAGGTGGGTAATGAAAAGTCTGCACGAAAACAACCCAGCTCAGGGACCACCAAGGACTCCACAGTTCATCCTTTAGCTACAAATATTCCCAACATAATATCTGCCCAGCTCATGACATTTCCAAATATTTCTCTCCTCCTTTTTCTTCTTCCCTTTCCCTCCCCCCAAAACCGCCTCTCCAAAACTCACCAGACAATTGCATCAGTTCAGCGTGGTGACAAAAAATTTATTGGGTGAGAGGGGAGGGGAGGGGAGGGAAAAACTGTCCTGCGTCTTTGCCGCAGATGGTAGAGTTCTAAGATAAGGATAGCGGAACACATTAAAAGTGTTATATAGATGATTAAGGGGAGGGAAAAAAGCGATTATAAAAATGAGATACATCTTGTTACAGATATGCCCTTGTTTGGAGGGCAGGAGTGATAACTGAAAATAATTCAGCTTCTTCAACACCAAATCTTGTTAAGATAATAAGATGATACCATCGTAAAAGTTTTAATGACTTTAGTTAGGAGGAGGAGTGAGGGGGGGGATAAATAAAAAGAGGAAGAGAGAGAAAAAAAAGTTTGCAACCAGCTGGTTCTATACCGAAAGCCAGCCTGCACAGCTTGATCTTAAAGCTATCTTAACATAATGAATAAGTGCCAATAATTAGCATATGTAGTGTGAACAGGTTTGCTGGCACAAGGAAGTGAAAAACTCCAAGGTAAAGTTATTATTAGGGAGTAATTAGCTCTGTGAAGTAAATGAGTGAAACAATAGCTGCCAGCACTGACAATATGGCTAACATCTGACTATCTGGAAGATAACATTGTAAAGTATTGCTCCCTAGGCTAGAATCTGTTAATAACCATATGTTAGTGTAATTAATGCAGAATCTTCCTGACCTGTTGTCACATAAGAACAATACTTTCTTGGAAACACTGAAACAGGCAGCCCTGTGTAAGGCTAAAGAATAATTTGAAACTTTGCATCGAAATACCTGGATTTTTTTGTTTTATTTTTTTTTATCCTTTCCCCTTCGCACAATTTTAACGGGAGGTTATTGCACAAGGGTCTGGGGAGATCGGGAAAGGCCCCTGGAAGGAAACTTTAGCAAACCTTTACATGAAAACGGGGACCGATGGCATTCCTGTTTATCTCTTTCCCTTTGCAGCTGCCACAGTGGTTTTATTAATATTATTAGGATTTATTAATTGCCGCTAACACCGAGACAGATAGAGGAGAGCATTGCGACGTGGGACTTTAGTGTAAATAGTTTTCTTTCGGTGGTTGCTAGTAGCAATTTGGGAGCAAATGTTTCCCTACACACACAAACACACACATTCTGGATACTTTTTGTGCAAGCCCCATTAACTTTAAACTAAAGACAGGGCTGTCTATGGATCCGGCTGAATAGCAAGTGAAAACCGCTCCCGTTTTTTTGGATGGGGGAAAACTGGCTATTTTTAGTAAAACGGCACTACGGATCCTGAATATTGCATGGAGGGGGGAGAGAGCAGAGAGTAGGTTAACCCACTCCCCCCACCCCGGAAAACAAAAAAAAAGGAAAAGAAAAGAAATGCATTTCAGATGCAATCTCGGTAATTACTTGCAGAAGAAAAGAAAGTGGGCGCATTGAAAATCTGGTGATCAAATTAGTGATGTGCAAAGAAAAAATAATAATTCTCTCTCTGTGTCTGGATCGTTATTATGTAACGTGATAGAAAAGGAATTCTTTTTTTTTTTGTTTCCCCACCTGCAAAAGGAAATTTCTTTTTGATGTGGTTCTCAAAGGTTGGATGTTTTTAAGGACTTAAATCGGTGGTTCACAACCTGGGGGTCGGGACCCCTTTGGGGGCCGAACGACCGTTTCACAGGGGTCGCCTAAGACCATGGGAAAAAGACAAATTTCCCATGGTTTTAGGAAATAAAGCTTCTATTCTGGCGCCTTGGAAGCAGTGGTAGGCTCCTACAGGTACGGTCATGTTCTGCCGGTGTGTTTCAACTGCCCGTAATTACAGGGTAATTAGTCCAGGAAGACACACACCACACGATAAAAGGAAAACCTAAAAGTTTTTATAAACAGAAAAACAGAAACAGCTTTTTAAATGTCAAAGGGATTTTCTGCTACGCACAAGGCACAGGTTAAATGCAATCCAATTGCTCACCCAATAACTGGGAAATTGAGTCCAATTCTAAAGTCCAGAGAGTCCACACACAATCTTGAACAGCACAAAACCCACGATCTTGACGAAACAATCAATCAGATAAACTGCCATGAGGCTAAAACACCAGGCTGCACTTTTATCTGTAGCACTAATTACAACAGCCCCACCCAACCACAGGTGGCCTCATTTTCTCTTGTAATAATCCTTCAGTTGTTGTCTCCTATGTATCACTCTACGCATGCGTGGATGTGTCATTAATTCTTGTTCAGAATCCAGGGACGATACAGATGATTGATCTCCTCCTGGGCTGTCTGCCAAACTCCCCTCTTCCCTGTCACTCACGCTTCCTTGGTCAGAGGAGGCTCTGTCGGCAGATTCCATCGGGAGCAAAACAGGCCTGTGGCATGTGGATGTTTCCCCCACATCCACCTGCACATTCATTGGGACAGGAGCTGGGCCAGAGCTAACCACAACAGGTCAGGTACGCAGAACCGGTAGAAAATTTTTGAAATTTTTTTCCCCCTTGTGGGCTCTGGGTATGTTCTCCCTATCGCAGTAAATGAGCTTAAATGTGTATAATTTTAGAAGAGCTGTGTGTACATACACATACAGTTTATATAGTAGAAGATAATGTATACTTTTGTGTGCCTGTGTGTAATATGTATGTACACATATGGCATATATACATAGAATTAAAGAGTATATTTTGGATGTTTAATAATAGTAAATAGATAGGGAAATTGTATCTCTTTGAGACGAGGAGTGGCCAGGCACCCTAACCCTAAGCCAAACCCTTGACATGAGTGATGTAGAATAGAATAGAATAGAATAGAATGGAGATAAGGATAGGATAGGATAGGACAGGACAGGACAGGACAGAACAGAACGGAACGGAATAGAATTCTTTATTGGCCAAGTGTGCATATGCTCTCAGTGTACATAAAAGAAAATATAGATTTGTCAAGAATCACATTGTACCACACTTAATTATTGCCACAGGGGTCAAATAAGCAATGAAGAAACAATCAATCTTAATAAAAATCTTAGAATACAAGCAACAAGTTACAGTCATACAGTCCTAAGTTGGAGGAAACGGGTGATAGGAATGATGAGAAAAACCTCGTAGAAATAGAAGTGCAGACTTAGTAAAAAGTTTGACAGTGTTGAGGGAATTATTTGTTCAGTAAAGTGATGGTGTTCGGGAAAAAAATATGAAGCGGATATAAGTCTAAGTGCTGTTGCTAAATCGTATTGCTATGACTCCAAAAGTAAGGTTGTCCCACTGCTTAATATGTCTCGCAATCACGATACTCTTCCTCATTTTAAGTTTGGTTCTCAAAGATAGTAGTGTTGGCAGATTCCAACTGAATGATAGGAATACATTACTAATGATGAAAGTTGTTGAACTTCATTGGAGGAGTCCACATTGAGACCGAGGAGCCGTGATACTTTAATTTGGCTTTCTACCATGAGTAGGAAGTTGGGTTTGGTGACTTCTGGAAGACCCTTCCTCAATGACTCCCTATATTGAAGGAGAAGAAACCCCAACCTGCTTAGGGCAACGCGCACTTGAAGAAAGTTGTACAGAACTGAGAAATTTGATTAATTGGCCAATTAAAATACATATGGCCAACTCATTTTGATAAGGCTATTTAATTTTTTCCCCTCTCTGGAAAATTAAACATGAGAATATCATTCATTTATTTGTTTGTTTGTTTCAAAATGCCTTTTTGAATTAAGAAGAAAATCTGTCACTTACATAAACGTTGACTCCAATAAGGCCGCGTTTTCAAAGAGGGCAAAGTTCAACTGGAATCCAATTTAAAATCCACTTTTAAAACTTGCAATTTATTAATAAGCACATTAATTGCACGAAGTAATTAATGCTTTCAAGCCCAGTTTGATTACAAGTGTTATTTATGGAGAGAAGCAAGGGGAGTCTTCCTTCTGCAAACTACAGCTACATGCAAACAAAAATTATAAAATTAACAAAATTACAAGAGAGACGGGAATCTCAACAAAGCTGAAGGAAGAGTAAATGCTTTTAGGAATAAATTTACTCACTGTTACTATCATGAAACTAAGGGCAGAATATAACAGAATGACAGAGTTGGAGGGGACCTTGGAGGTCTGCTAGCCCAACCCCCTGTTTAGGCAGGAAACCTCATGCTATGTTTGTCCAAACTCTTCTTTAAAACTTCCAGTGTTGGAGCATTTACAACTTCTGGAGGCAAGCTGTTCCACTGATTAATTGTTCTGACTGTCAAGAAATTTCTCCTTAGCTCTAGGTTGCTTCTTTCCTTGATTAGTTTCCACCCATTGCTTCTTGACCTGCCTTCAGGGGCTTTAGAGAATAGGTGGACCTCTTTGTGGTGGCCCCTGAGATGTTGGAATACTGCTATCATATCACCCCTCTTCACTAAATTAGACATATCCAACTCAGAATGTTTAGTTTCTAGTCCACTGCCTTAACCATTACACCAAGGGTTAGACAGGGATCCAATGACGATTGGGATTGTTATAAACCAGAGTTGGCTTATAATCATTCCTTCCGTTTCTTCCCTTCCCTCCAGAGGTGGAATTCAGCAGGTTCAGGCAAACCAGTTGTAGTGATGTGCCCCAGGGCTGTGTCGCCCCATTTAGGCACATTTTGAATCTACGCGCATGTGAGCAAAGTGTATCCATGGAAGGCCACATATGTGCGTGGAAGGCATGCACTCACATTTACAAACTAGTAGAGAAAATAAGTTGAATACCACCTCTCCCTCCCTCCCTCCCTTTGATCCTTTACGCTTACTGAATAGTGATGATATCAATACAAACATTAACATTCAAAGTTTGACGCTGATTTATAAGCATCTCACCAGGGGATATCAGGTGTTTAATTTTATATTTATTTATTTATTTATTTATTTGTTTGTTTGTTTGTTTGTTTATCAAATTTGTATGCCGCCGCCTCTCCGCAGACTTGGGGCGGCTAACAACAGTAATAAAACAATATTAAACAAATCTGATATTTAAGTTAATTTTAAAAAGAAACCCCAATTTAAGAGACCAATCATACATACAGACACATGTTCTGGGTCCTATTCTTTTTAATATGTTTGTGAGTGACATAGGGGAAGATTTGGTAGGGAAGGTTTGCCTATTTGCCGATGACTCTAAAGTGTGCAATAGGGTTGATATTCCTGGAGGGGTCTGTAATATGGTAAATGATTTAGCTTTACTAGATAAATGGTCAAAGCAATGGAAACTGCAGTTTAATGTTTCCAAATGTAAAATAATGCACTTGGGGAAAGGAATCCTCAATCTGAGTATTGCATTGGCAGTTCTGTGTTAGCAAAAACTTCAGAAGAGAAGGATTTAGGAGTAGTGATTTCTGACAGTCTCAAAATAGGTGAGTAGTGTGGTCTGGCAGTAGGAAAAGCAAGTAGGATGCTTGGCTGCATAGCTAGAGGTATAACAAGCAGGAAGAGGGAGATTGTGATCCCCTTATATAGAGCGCTGGTGAGACCACATTTGGAATACTGTGTTCAGTTCTGGAGACCTCACCTACAAAAAGAGATTGACAAAATTGAACGGGTCCAAAGATGGGCTACAAGAATGGTGGAAGGTCTTAAGCATAAAACGTGTCAGGAAAGACTTAATGAACTCAATCTGTATAGTCTGGAGGACAGAAGGAAAAGGGGGGACATGATCGAAACATTTAAATATGTTAAAGGGTTAAATAAGGTTCAGGAGGGAAGTGTTTTTAATAGGAAAGTGAACACAAGAACAAGGGGACACAATCTGAAGTTAGTTGGGGGAAAGATCAAAGGCAACGTGAGAAAATATTATTTCACTGAAAGAGTAGTAGATCCTTGGAACAAACTTCCAGCAGACGTGGTTGGTAAATCCACAGTAACTGAATTTAAACATGCCTGGGATAAACATATATCCATTGTAAGATAAAATACAGGAAATAGTATAAGGGCAGACTAGATGGACCATGAGGTCTTTTTCTGCTGTCAGTCTTCTATGTTTCTATACCATGCATAATTTTTTTAGAAACCTAGGGAAAGGGAATAGTCAACTAATTGATCAATGACATAATGAATTTTCAATTTTATGACAAATATAATTTCTATTTATTTGCTGATATTTTAACAGAATGAAAGAATTGGAAGCGACCTTGGAGGTTTTATTTTTAACCCAATCCCTTATTTAACCAGGAAACTGTTACGCCACTTCAGACAAATGGCTATTGGAGCTCTTCTTAAAAGGTTGCTACACTTCTCTGCACTCTTTAAATTTCAACATCTTTTTGATATCATGGCAATCAAAACTAGTTGCAGTATTCCAAGTGTGGTCTTAAAAATGTTAATTCATTTTATATTTTATTTTAGATTAGATTTATACACTGCTCAAAAAAATAAAGGGAACACTTAAACAACAGAATATAAGCCCAAGTATTCAATGAGAATATTTCATCCATTCATATCTAGGATGTGTTATTTGATTGTTTCCTTTATTTTTTTGAGCAGTATATTTTATTTTCCATCCACTATGTCTTTTCTTATTTTTTTCTCCCCCCCTTTTGAGTAGTTATTTCTTTTATGCTTTTTTTTATGTACACAAAAACTTGACACAACATATACAAACATATAGCCTTGGGAATCCCACTTCCTATCTTGCTTATAGCTAAAGATCAGTACAGATCTATATTGTAAATATTTACATTTCTAATTCATTTCAGCATCCATTTCTTCCATACACTTACTTCCATATATTTATCATTCTATGTTATCTTATTTACTAAATCCTTACTTCTATCATAATTTATCTAACCATTCTCTATATTAATATAATAGCATAATAATATATTATTGAATTCAATATTATTCAATATCCAATCTCCTTTAATTGCTTCATTTAAAAAAAATATTTGTTTTATCCTTTAAATGTTTTAAAATAAAATTATTTTTTATTGTAGATGCATTCCTCATGTGCAAATGTAAACGGTGTATTCCTAGGTATATACATGCACACATATTTTAAAGAGTTTCTTTAAAGAGTTATCTTTAGTTTTGGTGGAAAGCTTCAAAAGCTGGAATAATCACTGCCAGGCAAAGAAACAGATCTGTTTGCAAGGGTTCACCATTCATCTTCTCCCTAAACAACCATTTAAGGTTTTCTGTGATCTACCTGTCAACTACAGGAATCCAGAAAGCTTCAAGGCTCTTGCAACATTCCTCAGCACTTGTTTGATCAAAGCTGCTCTGTACGATAACCATGCCCGCCCCTTTTATCACTGACCCTCCTCTTTTATCTTCTTCGAAGTTAGAAGGAAAATGCCGTTAATCTAGTCACATTCCTGAATTTAGGGCTCTCCCAGTATGGTGGGTTTCAGGCAGTGAAGGGCCACCAAACTTTTTACACTGTGGGCATGGCTTATTTTGCGGCTTGGTGGTCATGTGACTGGGTGGGAGTGGCTTGATGGTCATGTGACCAGGGGGTGGCTTAAAGGTCACGTGACTGGCTTAAAGGTGGACAACTTGATGTCACTCATGTCTAGTGATGGGCTCCTACGAGTACGGTCAGGTACGGAGTACCAGTAGCAAAATTTTGATTTTTTTTTTCTTTTTTCCCCTTCTGGGCTCTGGGTATGTTTTTCCTATCGCAGTAAAAGAGGTTGAATGTGTATAATTTTAGAAGAGCTGTGCGCGCGTGTGCGCACATACACTTTATATAGTAGATAATCAATCTGTATAGTCTGGAGGATGGAAGGGAAAGTGGGGACATGATCGAAACATTTAAATATATTGAAGGGTTAAATAAGGTTCAGGAGGGAAGTGTTTTTAATAGGAAAGTAAACACAAGAACAAGGGGGCACAATCTGAGGTTAGTTGGGGGAAAGATCAGAAGCAACGTGAGAAAATATTATTTGACTGAAAGAGTAGTAGATGCTTGGAACAAACATCCAGCAGACATGGTTGGTAAATCCACAGTTACTGAATTTAAACATGGCTGGGATAAACATATATCCATCCTAAGATAAAATACAGGAAATAGTATAAGGGCAGACTAGATGATAATAATAATAATAATAATAATAATAATAATAATAATAATAATAATAATAATAATTATTATTATTATTATTATTATTATTATTATTATTATTATTATTATTATTATTATTATTATTTATTGGATTTGTATGCCACCCCTCTCCGCAGACTCGGGGCAGCTAACAACAATAATAAACACAACATGTACAATCCAATAATAAAAAACAACTAAAAACCCCTATTATAAAACCAAACATACACACAAATATACCATGCATAACTTGTAATGGCCTAGGGGAAAGAGCTATCTCAACTCCCCCATGCCTGGTGGTATAAATGAGTCTTGAGTAGTTTACGAAAGACAGGGAGGGTGGGGGCAGTTCTAATCTCCGGGGGGAGTTGGTTCCAGAGGGCCACAGAGAAGGCTCTTCCCCTGGGGCCCGCCAAACGACATTGTTTAGTCGACAGGACCCGGAGAAGGCCAACTCTTTGGGACCTTATCGGTCGCTGGGATTCCTGTGGTAGCAGGCGATGGGCCATGAGGTCTTCTTCTGCCGTCAACCTTCTTCTATGGCAAAAGACCAGGTGATTAGCTTAGCCTTAGCAGCTACTTTGCTTAGCAACGAAAATTCTAGCCATGATTGTGGGTGTAAGTTCTGCACTTCTCGTATTGGTAAGGATAAAGCACGATAATAATATTTTTTTTGGTTCTTTCCTTCCGTTTTCATAGTTTGCAGTTTTGATTTTTTAAAGTTCCTTTTTTTAAAAAAAAGAAAAATGTTTTGCTACGAAAATAAAGACACGAAGTAATTTTTTAAAAGGTAACCACTGACAACACACAGGTGGTCCGCACTGAAAGAACATAGCACCGGGGAGGGGAAATGCAAAGATGAAAACCCTGCTGAGTGTAGGGCTATTTTAATACTGAATGTTATAAATGCTAAACTGTCAAAAACAAGTAAAACAGTTAAGAATTCTGGCTTGTGGTTGCACTGCAGGATGAATTTAGTTAGGAAATAATTGCTATGGGCTGGCTTGCTTGCGATTTGTAACCCGCCTCAATTTGGTTTCGTGTATTGGAGGAGAACATCTCTCTATGCCCCTGTTTCTCACAACTTGGCTAGTTGAAGAGGTGTGGACTTCAGTCCCCAAGATTTGCCAGCCAGTATGCTTCTCAAGGCTGAGAAACACTGTTCTATCTTGAAATAATTACAGTGGTTTTCTACACCCGAAGCATTTTGGTGTATAAATAGCTTTAAACTATATGCAAGACTGTCTATCCCATAATTTCTGATATACAAATATTTCACACCCATTCATCGATCCATCCTTCCTTTCTTTCTTCCGTCCATCCATCCACCCATCCTTCCATCCTTCCTTCCTCCCATCCATCCATCCGTCCATCCATCCATCCGTCTGTCCCTCCGTCCGTCCATTCATCCATCCATCCTTCCTTCCATCCATCCTTCCTTTCAAACATCCTTCTTTCCATCTATCCATCTGTCCGTCCGTCCATCCTTCCTTCCATCCTTCTGTCCATCCATCCGTCTTTCCGTCCGTCCGTCAGTCCATCCATCCTTCCATCCTTCTGTCCATCCTTGCTTCCATTCTTGCTTCCATCCTTCCTTCCTTCCTTCCTTCCTTCCTTCCTTCCTTCCTTCCTTCCTTCCTTCCATCCATCCAGTATTCCCCGATTTCTCCAGGCACCTTTTAGAGACAATACCATAGCTATATCTAGATAAAACTAAATGTAAAGGTTTTTCCTGTCCAGTCATGTCCGGCTCCAGCGTTGCCTGAAGACAATTTCTGTGGTCATGTGGCCAGCATGAAATGCAAAAAGTGCATGAAACACTGCTAACTTCCCACCGAAGTGGTACTTATTTATCTATTTGCATTTGCATGCTTTGGAACTGCTAGGTGGGCAGGAACTGGGGAGAATAACGGGAGTTTGTTCCATCACATGGTGCTTGGGTCTCGAACCAAGGATGTCAACTTTCTACCTGACAAGCTCGGTGTCTTTAACTATAATCATACCCTGAATACAATGGTACCTCTACTTACGAACTTAATTCATTCTGTGACCAGGTTCTTAAGTAGAAAAGTTTGTAAGAAGAAGCAATTTTCCCCATAGGAATCAATGTAAAAGCAAAAAATGCATGTGATTGGGGAAACCACAGGGAGGGTGGAGGCTGTTTCTTTCTTTCTTTATTTTGTCCAATACACAATGAGGGTTTTAGTGGGTATATATCTATATACACATAATAAAACACATGATGAAGATTATAGAGAAGATACTCATAGTAAAATATATCTAAGAAATAATAGGAAAGAAGGTACAGTAATAGAACATATCAATGAAAGAATAGAAGAAGAGATATAGGAATAGAAGAAAGGTATAGGAGATATAGGAGAGCAATAGGACAAGGGATGGAAGGCACTCTAGTGCACTTGTACTCGCCCCTTACTGACCTCTTAGGAATCTGGATAGGTCAACCATAGATAATCTAAGGGTAAAGTGTTGAGGATTTGGGCATGACACTATGGAGTCCAGTAATGAGTTCCACGCTTCGACAACTTGGTTACTGAAGTCATATTTTTTACAGTCAAGTTTGGAGCGGTTAATATTAAGTTTAAATCTGTTGTGTGCTCTTGTGTTGTTGTGGTTGAAGCTGAAGTAGTCGCCGACAGGCAGGAGATTCTTCCCAGGAGATTCCTAGAGAGGCCCCGTGGAGGCTTCTCCCCACCTTTTCTGGTTCTGTTTCCTCCCAGGAGATTCCTAGAGAGGCCCCATGGAGGCTTCTCCCTGCTTTTCCCGGTTACAGTTTCGGGGGCTCGGGTTTGTAAGTGGAAAATGGTTCTTTAGAAGAGGCAAAAATATCTTGAACACCCATTTCTTATCTAGAAATGTTTTTGAGCAGAGGCGTTTGTAAGTAGCGGTACCACCTTATATCTAATATCAACACTAAATGCTTTTTCCCATGGTAGCTTTTGCTGTGCAATAAAATGTGTTTGGAATGGAATTAGGCCCCTTTCTGGTTACAGTTTAGAAGGATGCTTAGCATATTCATTTATCCAGGCCTTTTTAATACGACTGTTTTAGATTTTTGCTATGCTTTCAGTGTTGTTTTTAATGGGTACTTTTATTGTATCTCTCTAAGCTGCCTACCACCATTAAGGGAATGGGCAGCATATAAATTTCCTAAATTAATTGATTAATTAAAACCAGAAGATAAAAGCACCATAAAACCAGCCAATTTAGAATTCAAAGTTCTTTAAAAGGCTCTGGCACTGAAACAACACCGTTGCTTATAGGAGCAAAATTTCCCAAACAAGCATATAGCTACCAACTAAATTCCCCTCCTGCTTTGCAAATAAGTTGAGAAGAACTCAAGTTCATTCATTAGTTCACTGTCCAAGCAGACTCGTATGGAAAGAGGTGATTTTCAGGAAACTTGGCTCTGAGACATGAAGGATGTTAACATTTCAGAAATATTATCAATATATACTCCTATTGTTCATCCCTATTAGCAGCATTCATTTAGAATAGAATGGAATGGAATGGAATGGAATGGAAAAGAAAGGAATGGAATGAAATGGAATGGAATAGAATAGAATAGAATAGAATAGAAAATAATAGAGTAGAAAAATAGAATAGAATAGAATAGAATAGAATGGAATGGAATAGAAAATAATGCAAAAGAATAGAAGAGAAGAGAATAGAAACAGAAATGGATTGGATTGGATAGGATAGGAGAAGACAGAATTAAAAGAAAGACAAATCATAATGGAATGCATTCAGGAACAGGAGCTCACTCCGTTGCGCGGTGCTAGGGATTCGAACCGCCAAACTGCTGACCTTTCTGATCAACAAGCTCAGCATCTTAGCCACTGAGCCACCGCATCCCCTTTGCATCATCCTTACATAATGTTAAATCACCCACCGCATTGTAGTCCCCCCACATTTCACCGAAAATAAGATCCTGTCTTATATTGTTTGAACCCTGAAATAAGCACTTGGACTTGTTACCATGCACTCAAAATCCCCATTGGGCTTATAATGTATTATTATTATTATTATGTCAAGACAACACAGCAAACGAGATCACTATGCTGGATTTCGTATTTCATCACCAGTCAGGCACTTCCCAAGCACCTAGGACTGTGTGATGTAGCGGCGAATTATGTTTGCCGATCCCAGTAAAGCGGCCTTTTGCAATTGACAGATGGAGATTTTGTCAATTCCGATGGTTTTCAAATGTCCGCTGAGATCCTTTGGCACCACGCCCAGCGTGCCAAGTACCACTGGCACCACTTTCACGGGCTTATGCCAGAGTCGTTGCAGCTCATTTTTTAGATCTTCGTATTTCACTAATTTCTCTAGCTGCTTCTCCTCAATTCTGCTGTCTCCTGGGATTGCATTGTCGATGATCCATGCTTTCTTTTTCTCCACAATCAGGATGTCTGGTGTGTTATGCTTCAGAATTCGGTCAGTCGGAAGTCGGAAGTCCCACAGTAGTTTTGCTTGCTCATTTTCGACCACTTTTTCGGGCTTATGATCCCACCAGTTCTTTGCCACTGGTAAGTGGTAGTTCCGGCACAAGTTCCAGTGGATCATCTGTGCCACAGCATCATGTCTATGCTTGTAGTCAGTCTGTGCGATCTTTTTGCAGCAGCTGAGTATGTGAGTGATTGTTTCATCTGTTTCTTCTTCTTCTTCTTCTTCTTCTTCTTCTTATTATTATTATTATTATTATTATTATTATTATTATTATTAATTAGATTTGTATGACGCCCCTCTCTGGAGGCTTGGAGTGGCTCACAATTTTGGGACAAACAATTATTATTTTGGGATAAACTGGGTAGCATCGTCTCTAATGAAATTATATTGTGATATGAGGCAATTAAAAAGGAAACCGTTTGGTAGAGATAAGCTGCAGTATCTTCTTTGGGGATCGTTTTCAGGATCAATATACATTTGATTCCACCGTACTAAACCACGTTTTCTAAATTTCTCTGCCTCTCGCTTGTATTCCTTGTTCAGCCAGTGTGACAAAGTTATCAGGGATGAGTTTAAAGGATAATTAAGACAATGTCTGACAGGCAATGGCCACATTCTGCAGTCAGTTTAAGGTGATAAGGAGCGGTTATTAATCTCGCGGAGCCTCCATCATAGAAACGAGAGTATCCAATTAACGTCTTGAAGATATAATGACTAAGGAAGCGAGAAACCTTCTGTGTGATACAGATACTAGTGGCAGGACTACATCAGAAGGGGTGAAACAAGATGTGAATGAAAGGGAAGTGAAATAGAAGGAGCAAATCAAATATGAGTAAGTCCGTTTTGGCTTCTTCCTGATGTTTTTAAATATTTTATTAATTTTCCACTTTTTAAAAGAAAACACAACAGCAAGTACAGAAGAAAATCAAAGATAATTAAATTAATAATAGTATATCATCATCATTGAGTCTGTCATCTGCACCTCTATAACTGTCTGGTTTGGTGCTGCAACCCAACAGGACTGACACAGACTTCAGATGAGAATCAGAACTGGAGAAAAAACAATTGCTGCCAACCTGCCTTCCATTGAGGACCTGTAGACTGCACGAGTCAAAATGAGGGCGGGGAAAATATTTACTGACCTCTCACATCCCGGACACAAACTGTTTCAACTCCTACCCTCAAAACGTCGCTACAGAGCACTGCACACCAAGACAACTAGACACAAGAACAGTTTTTTTCCGAACGCCATCACTCTACTAAACAAATGATTCCCTCAACACTGTCAGACTTTCTACTAAATCTGCACTTCTATTCCACTAGTTTTTCTCATCATTCGTATCACCCATTTCCTCCCATGTTGACTGTATGACTGTAACTTGTTGCTTATATCCTAAGATTTTTATTAATATTGCTTCTTCATTGCTTATTTGACCCCTATGACAATCATTAAGTGTTGTACCACATGATTCTTGACAAATGTATATTTTATTTTATGTACTCTGAGAGCATATGCACCAAGACAAATTCCTTGTGTGTCCAATCACATTTGGCCAATAAAATTCTATTCTATTCTATTCTATCATCATCATCATCGTCATTGTTATTACTATTTTTACTATTATTACTATTACTATTATTATTATTATTATTATTATTATTATTATTATTATTATTATTATTATTTAGATTTGTATGCCGCCCCTCTCCAAAGACTCGGGGCGGCTCATAGGATACAGTATAAAAACAGTGAATACAAAACAAATCTAATTAATTAAAAAACATACATAAGCTAAAAACCCAGTATATTAAAATCAATCAAACAATTCAATCGCAGCCGTACATCACATTTATTGGCCGGGGGGGGGGGGTCTAGATCTATTTGGCCCAAGCCTGGCGGCATAAGTGAGTCTTGAAACTCTTGCAAAAGGTGAGGAGGATGGGGGCAGTGCGAATCTCTGGGGGGAGCTGATTCCAGAGGACCAGGGCCCCCACAGAGAAGGCTCTTCCCCTAGGGTCCGCCAAACGACATTGTCTGGTTGACGGGACCTTGAGAAGGCCAACTCTGTGGGACCTAACTGGCCGCTGGAATTCATACGGCAGAAGGCGGTCCCATAAGTAATCTGGCCCGATGCCATGTATATACAGATATACAGCATGGGTGGAAGTGGCGCTGGCAGCATTTATGCCTCTGGCAGCATCCATTCACCTAGCTACCCAGCCTGAGGTGTGTGTGGGTGGGTGACCCAGGAAGGAGAGCGCAGGAAACGCGAAGCAAATTGTCACCCCAGGGAGCAACATTGGTAAGGCTGTAGGTCAGGGACTCAACAGTTCACTTGAATGATGATGATCATTCAAGTCACTTCCATCTGGTCACGTGGCCAGCAAGCCACTCCTACCCAGTCACATGACCATTAAGCCGCACCCACAAAATAAGCCACACCCACAGTGCGGCAGTAAAAATTTTGGCTGCCCATTACTGCCTAGAGGTATAAGTGTATATATATTTAATTGTTTTGTTCTGTTTTGTTTTGTCTAAAGTTTTGTTTGTATTTTTTAATGTATATAAATGAATAAAAATTATTTGAAGGGGGAAAAAAAAGGAGTAGACCTCATAGTCTCTAAACTTCTAGTCCAGGGATCTCCAAAGTTGGCAACTTTAAACTTGTGGACTTCAACTCCCAGAATTCCCCAGCCAGATAGAAATTCTGGGAGTTGGAATTCCACAAGTCTTAAAGTCTGCCAAATTTGGAGAGCTCTGGACCAGTCCAACACCTTAACATCCAGCCCAAACTGGCTATCATCCATCCATCCATCCATCCATCCATCCATCCATCCATCCATCCATCCATGTATCTAACCATCGATCCATCTATCCATCAATTTATTTAAATTTGTATTCCATCCATTCCCAAGGGACTCAGGATAGGAATATTTTTAGATATGGGGTCTGCTAAAAAACACAGTTCTGGAGAACTAATTTAATGAACAACCTAGGTTAAAATGTTCGATTCTGCTTCCAAGTCCCTTTTCATTGAGATTACATTAAAGCTTTTTCAAAAATTAGGCTAACTCTAAAACTCCATCAAAATGTTTTCCTGTGCTGCTGTGCCTTTGGTGGAACTGGGCCACCGATATTGTTTAGAGAAGCTCTGGAAACTTAAAAAGATTTGAAAACGAAACCTCCCCATATAAGGTCTTGCCGGACAATGGAGGAGAAAGCTGACCATATACATTAAATGCTTAAGCAGTTGCAGGAGACAGGCTGTGGTTGCTATAGTAATGAAGAATGCAAAAAAGCACTGAGGATGGGTGAGGAAAGATAACAAGTTCATCTAAGGTTGGCGCCTTTCGTTAAGAGTAATCTTAGCCAGAGATTAAGGCACACAAATCACCGCTATCTAATCACTATTTTTATTGAATCAGGTCAGGAGGGTACATGCTGTAGAGCCATTCTTTTTTTTTTTTTTAAAAGAAAAATCTCTTCTGATACAGCTGACATGAAATAAAAATCACTTAGGAGCGACTGTCAGCTTCAGTACGGAAGACCTTCATGTCAACCTCCCGATGAACTCTCACCTATAGATATTTTATTAGAGAGGAGCTCTGCTTTGATCACAGGACGGCGAGGACAGGGCTAAACCGTTATCTCATCCCATTTGGTTTAAATCTAAATCTCATTGAGTAATTAAGCATTCAGAAAGGTCTACAGAGCAAAGGCAGGAGAAGCCTATAGCCCAGAGACAGGGAAAGAATGAGAAAGGGAGGAAGGGAGGGAGGGAAATTGTATCGCTTTGAGGTGAGGAGAGGCCAGGCACCCTAATCCTAAACCAAGCCCTTGACGTGAGTGACATCAAGTTGGCCACTTTTAAGCCAGTCACATGACCTTTAAGCCACCACCTCCAATCACATGATCACCAAGCCACTCCCACCTGGTCACATGGATTATTGTTATAGGGAAAGTAGGAGGATGAAGGAGTTATGTTCGCTGCCTTGAGTGATTTATAAAAAAAATAATAAAAGTGGGATATAGAAAAATGATAAATAAAAAGGGGTGGATATAATGTTTTTAGCATCACAATTCAATCAATTATGCACATATTTTTTAAGAAGACTTGTTTTCCTTGAAAGATGAATGTGGAAATTCCTTATCAATGCAAACCACTCGATGCATGAACATGTCCAAAGATGACATTAATCGGAAGTAAAGAGATTTGTCCATTTCCCGTCAAGTCAGATTTTCAAGCATGTTTTTTTCAAGCTTGATGGCATCATTCTTGAGGTATTCTAGGATTGACAAGCATCAGATCAAAGTTGCACGTTCTGTTACATGATCAATATTAATATTAACTGCAGTTTAATGTTTCCAAATGTAAAATAATGCACTTGGGGAAAAGGAATCCTCAATCTGAGTATTGCATTGGCAGTTCTGTGTTAGCAAAAACTTCAGGGGTAGTGATTTCTGACAGTCTCAAAATGGGTGAGCAGTGTGGTCGGGCAGTAGGAAAAGCAAGTAGGATGCTTGGCTGCATAGCTAGAGGTATAACAAGCAGGAAGAGGGAGATTGTGATCCCGCTATATAGAGCGCTGGAATACTGTGTTCAGTTCTGGAGACCTCACCTACAAAAAGATGTTGACAAAATTGAACGGGTCCAAAGACGGGCTACAAGAATGGTGGAAGGTCTTAAGCATAAAGCATATCAGGAAAGACTTAATGAACTCAATCTGTATAGTCTGGAGGACAGAAGGAAAAGGGGGAACATGATTGAAACATTTAAATATGTTAAAGGGTGAAATAAGGTCCAGGAGGGAAGTGTTTTTAATAGGAAAGTGAACACAAGAACAAGGGGACACAATCTGAAGTTAGTCGGGGGAAAGATCAAAAGCAACATGAGAAAATATTATTTTACTGAAAGAGTAGTAGATCCTTGGAACAAACTTCCAGCAGACGTGGTTGGTAAATCCACAGTAACTGAATTTAAACATGCCTGGGATAAACATATATCCACTGTAAGATAAAATACAGGAAATAGTATAAGGGCAGACTAGATGGACCATGAGGTCTTTTTCTGCCGTCAGTCTTCTATGTTTCTATGTTTCTATGTTTCTAATCACGACTCACTCAGCCGTAATGAGGTTGGCATTGTGGAAGAGGAATCCATGCACCGATCTATACTTCTACTCTTGGCTAAACCTAGTTGAATTATAATAAGAAATATTTTAAGATTCCTACTTTGCCTCTGCACTGCATCGCTTGCTTAGGTGCTTGGGGGGAAAAAAAATCCCGGGACAAGTGGATTTTATTTTATTGCCTTTCAACAGCTTATCTTCAGATAGGTGTTTAATTAACTTGTTGTGGCACATTCAATGCTTAGCCTGGAGGAGCGCGAGAAGAAGTTTCTGAATATTATTGCACTTGTAGAGTTAGAACGTTCGATAGAGTGTACATTAAAAATTGCCAGCTGCAAAGTAGAGGGAATCATTGCACCCATTTCCATAAATGGAACATCAAACCCCACAGCATAGCTGATTCCCTCTGGAGTATCAACAGTGAAGAAATATATACCGGTATATATATAGAGAGAGAAATGGCATGTGCGCGCATACACATGTAGAGGTATTCCTCTCTCTTGAGACCTAATAAGACAAAATAGTAAAGATTCCTATTTGGACCAGGAGGCTCCATGCACAGTCGCTCAGGCCCTCGTCACCTCCTGTCTTGATTGTTGCAATATTTTGCAATGGAAGTCCGGAGGTGGGGTTTCCCAGTGAAGGAAGCCTCAGTGAAATCGCAGCATCGAAAAAACACAGAGGTCCGGAGATGTGGTTTTGAGGACTGGTGTTTTGCGCTGCTGGGATTTCACTGATGCTCCCTTCGCTGGGAAACGCCACCCCCGAACTTCCGTTGCCAGCGAAGCACTCGTTTTTGCAATGCTGGGATTCCCCTGCAGCATTGCAAAAACACATTTGTCCGGAGGTGGGGTTTCCTATAGAGGGGAACCTCAGGGGAATCCCAGCAGCGCAAAAACAGGCACTTCGGCTGGCAAAAGGGGTGAATTTGCACGCATTAATCGCTTTTCCATTGATTCCTATGGGAAACACTGTTTCGTCTTACAAACTTTTCACCTTAAGAACCTCATCCCGGAACCAATTAAGTTTGTAAGACAAGGTATCACTGTATCTTCTTTTCTATTCTTTCTTAGATATATTTTACTATGGGTATCTTCTCTATAACCTTCATCATGTATTTTACTATGTATATATAGATATATACCCACTAAAACCCTCATTGTGTATTGAAATAAATAAATAAATAAATACATACATACATACATACATACATACATACAATCCAACAGTCTCTGTGTTATGCTTATTGTCAAAAGCAGAACAATATATTATAAAATTTTCAGTTTCCATCCTTCCATAATTAAGTCTGAAAACAGCTTTTCGTTCATCTGGCTCCCATTTTGGCAACAATGAATCCTAGAGAGTTTTATCTCCATTTTTTAAAAAAAATCAATTTTCATTATTCAGCAGCAGGAGATTTTTAAGGAGAACGGCACATTAGCGTGAGATTTGCATACGAGATTTTTCAGACGCTCATGAGTGTTGGCAGCCAACAGACTGGTACAACTCCATGCCAGCTCTGCGGAATTTGTCACTTCCTGCTTCTCCCCTCTTTAAAGCCAGCCCAACTCTCTGAAAGATGGAAGAGACTGGGGTAACACAATCACAGGTATCCAAGTAACACTTTCGAGGATTTTCAGCATGAGAGCTTTGCAAACTTGGCCGTATAAAAGAAAAAAAAAGAAATTAAAAGGAAAACGGTAATTGCTGTTTTTAAAAGGGGTTAAAAAAAAAGAATAGGAACAACAACCGAGAAATTGATTTGCAACTTCTGAGAAAAAATAGAATATCTGGGGCTGGAAAATTGGAAAATATCAGAGGAAATAGAGCAAGCTTTCGAACAGATCAAGTAATGTCTACTCCTTATGGTATAGTTATTTTTCTAAGCAAGAATAGAATAGAATAGAACAGAATAGAATAACAGAGTTGGAAGGGACCTTGGAGGTCTTCTAGTCCAACCCCCTGCTTAGGCAGGAAACCCTATACCGTTTCAGACAATTGGTTCTCCAATATCTTCTTTAAAACTTCCAATGTTGGAGCATTCACAACATCTGGGGACAAGTTATTCCACTGATTAATTGTTCTGACTGTCAGGAAATTTCTCCTTACCCTGTTTCCCCGAAAATAAGACGTACCCCGAAAGTAAGGCATGTCATAGGTTTTGCAGAATTTGCTAATATAAGGCACCCCCCGAAAATAAGGCGTAGTCAAGTTTACATACGGTACGGTGGAAAAACATACGGTACCATTCAAAGCTGTTCATAGCGGTACCGTAATAATGTGGCATCTTAAACATGCCTGGGATAAACATATATCCATCCTAAGATAAAATACAGGAAATAGTATAAGGGCAGACTAGATGGACCATGAGGTCTTTTTCTGCTGTCAGTCTACTATGTTTCTATGTTTCTATGTTACTAACGTAACAAGTGCAGTGATTCACATATCAATGATGGCAAGAAAGTTTGTAAAATGGGGCAAAATTCATTTAATAAATACCGTATATCACTTATCAACAGAAATTTTGGGTTCAATTGTGGACCAGCTGAACTTCCCAACTCAAATGAAAACCAGCAAGAACTTCAAGGAAATATTGTTTAGATTGCCTTCTAAGAACCTCTAAGATAAGTGAAAAACATCCTTATGTATGCACGAATCCCAACGACCAGTTAGGTCCCACAGAGTGGGTCTTCTCCGGGTCCCGTCAACTAAACAATGCCGCTTGGCGGGACTCAGGGGAAGAGCCTTCTCTGTGGAGGCCCCGGCCCTCTGGAACCAACTCCCCCCAGAAATTAGAATTGCCCCCACCCTCCTTGCCTTTCGTAAGCTACTTAAAACCCACCTCTGCCGCCAGGCATGGGGGAACTGAGATACTCTTTCCCCCTAGGCCTTTACAATTTTATGCATGGTATGTCTGTATGTATGCTTGGTTTTTATATTAATGGGTTTTTAATAGTTTTTAGTATTGGATTATTATTGTACGCTGTCTTATTATTGCTGTTATACGCCCCGAGTCTCCGGAGAGGGGCTGCATACAAATCCAATAAACAAACAAACAAACAAATAAATAAATAAATAAATAAATAACTAAAAGCAGGGATGGAGTTGTACCAGTGGGCTCAGTTTCCTAAGATCCATTTTTTCACAAGCACTGAAAAGAATACGATTTGAATAAGTCCATCTCAATCAAACATAGCCGCAAATGTAGTTGGTTTTCAAACAATGTACGGTTTACATGCAGGGAAAATCCATATTTTAAACTCTAAAATTTGGTTGCTTCTCTTGCTAGAATCTCAGATAAGTTTGTGATCTTTGCAAACTCCAGGCTGTTTTGTATTCTGTCTCAGCCCTTGTCAACGCACTTTGACTTTGTCCCGATAATACAAAAGAACATATTCTTTCCTCCCGTTTATTGCAGCCAAGCATTTATTCTTCTTTAGTTCTGACATTTCCATTGTGAGGTCGAGAAGAAAAGCAATATTTCAAAAACAGATTCCCCCCACCCCCCCCCGCTCCATATACAGATAGTCTTCGACTTCTCCTCAAAGAGACACATGTGTTTTCAGCTCGCTTTCTGGACAGGTGGCTTTAGGGTGTCACTCAAATCTTTGTGATCCAAAGCTTTGTGTAGTTTTGATCACTTTCTTGGTCTACACCAGGACCAGTCTTGCCTTCTTCCCTCAGGGGGATAAAGGGATTAAAGATGAATGTAGGTTGGAGGTGGGAGTAGAGACAAAGCAACAGTAGAGGAAGCAACATTTGTTTGCTGATGTCTAAAGCAGTGTTTCCCAACCTTGGCAACTTGAAGATATCTGGACTTCAACTCCCAGAATTCCCCAGCCAGCAAATGCTGGCTGGGGAATTCTGGGAGTTGAAGTCCAGATATCTTCAAGTTGCCAAGGTTGGGAAACACTGGCCTAAAGGAGTAGAGGCCTCCATATCTCCTTGGAAAGGTTACTGCTGCCGTTACGGAGGGGGACACAGTGGGGGTAGTAAGTTTACTCACTATTTATTGAAAATAGTTTTTTTTATTGTCCTTCCTTCTCTAGTACCTTAGTATAATCCTTAATTACTCTTAAAATAGGAAATAATTAAATACAGTAGTATGTTTTTACCCATAAATGCTTTAATCATTATCTAGAACTGAACTTTTATAACAATGAAAGAAAATCGAGCTACTTGCCTAATCTGTTATCACACTGAACCATACTGGGTTGAGTACAAAACCTTAAAATGCGACTGTGCTCCTCAACAAATAATGCTGTCTATCATTTGTCCCTTTTGTGGCTCTTCAAATAATGTGACTTAATCAACTGAAAAAGAGTCCAAACACCTATTTGAAAACTTATCTTGTTGGTAAGCCACCCAGTCACATGACCTTTAAGCCAGCCCATCACATGATTGAACCGGGGTGGCGCAGGAGGTAGAGTGCTGTACTGCAGGCCACTGAAGCTGACTGTAGATCTGAAGGTCACCGGTTCAAATCTCACCACCAGCTCAAGGTTGACTCAGCCTTCCATCCTTCCGAGGTGGGTAAAATGATGACCCAGATTGTGGGGGCAATAGCCTAGCTCTGTTAAAAAGTGCTATTGCTAACATGTTGTAAGCTGACCTGAGTCTAAGGAGAAGGGCGGCATAAAAATCGAGTAAGTAAGTAAATAAGTAAATAAGTAAATAAATAAATAAATAAATAAATAAATAAATAAATAAATAAATAAATAAATAAATAAATAAACAAACAAACCACTCCCAACTTGGTCACAGGGCCGGCAAGCCACTCTTATTCAGTCACATGACCCTCAAGCCACACCCACAAAATAAGCCACGCCCATAGTGTGGTAGTAAAATTTTTGGCTCAGAGCAGTATCCTTCTCCTGGAGTGGGGAGGGAATGTGGATTTTGCAGTATCTACGGAGAGGGGCGGCATACAAATCTAATAAATAATAATAATAATAATAATAATAATAATAATAATAATAATAATAATAATAATCACAGCCACAGGATAGCTAGATTTGCTAGCTCTTGGTAAAGACACCACTGAAAAGAATTCTGTAATTCTTTATTATTTAATAAGTGATTTATAAAGTCTTCATAACTGTCTTAGACATAAAACTGCCTTTCTAAGATGAAGATTTAAACACAATACATGTCTTTTTTGCATAAGAAAACAGAGCTTTCTTGCCTTCATTATATCCAAATATTTTGACTACACTGTTTTCTGACTATTCAAATCCTACCTTCCAAATCTCTAAAAAGTGTGAACGTCCATTTTATCCATTCTTTCTCTCCCCTCCCCGTTATTTGGACTTTTTCTTCTTTCCAGAATGATTTTATATAACCAAGAAAATATACACTGATTGATATGATTTTAGCTGCGGAGATTTTGCTATGTTCGAATCTCAAGGAGAAGAAATAAGTAAGAGAAATGTGGTTCTAGATTTTATTTTATTTTATGTTCACACCGATTTGATAGTCTTATTATCCAGGGCAATATTTTTCTGGGGGGAAAATTTGAATATTTTCATATTTCAGAACTACCTAAGACTTTTACCCAGAGAGGGATATTCTGATAAATATTTTCCTCAAAACAGCCTGCTGTTTTGACACAATCCCTCAAGGAAACAATCTGGTTTCATATCAATCTTAGAAACTGCATTAAAATTAGGGGGATTTATTTATTTATTTATTTATTTATTTATTTATTTATTTATTTATTTATTTATTTATTTATTTATTTATTTATTATTTGGATTTGTATGCCGCCCCTCTCCGAAGACTCGGGGCGGCTCACAACAAGTGAAAAAACAATCCAATACATAATCCAATTAATTAAAATATTTCAAAAATTTTAAAAAACCCTATACTAACATACACACACACAAGCATACCATGTATAAATTCAACGTGCCCAAGGGGAGATGTTTAGTTTCCCCATGCCTGGCGGCAAAGGTGGGTTTTGAGGAGTTTACGGAAGGCAGGAAGAGTAGGGGCAGTTCTGATCTCCGGGGGGGAGTTGGTTCCAGAGAGTCGGTGCCGCCACAGAGAAGGCTCTCCCCCTGGGGCCCGCCAACCGACATTGTGTAGTTAATTTTATGATCTATCTAGCTTTGAACGATCTAAGCTCTCAAGATGGTCAAATTGCCCCCCTTTTTATACAAGGGACTGAACATTTTAATTTTTTAAATTATATAAAATACAAAGAAGAAAAGAAAATAGAAAAATTAAGGGAGGGAAAGGGAACGGGGAAATGGGGTGAGAGAGATACAAGGGGGAAGATAAATAGAAAGAAAAGAAAGGCTTTAATTTGCAATACTTCTTAGCATAGTATAAGATAAAAACACTCCAACCTCAACTTTTTCCTTGTACACCTATATAATTCGCCGTTTCTATAGCACCAAATCTTTCTAATCCATAAAACCAAAATCAAATTTTCATTTTCTTTTTGCTTCACAAGTACAAATTCTAGAAGTGATATCCAAAAGAACGTATTTTCCTCTTTAAATAAATTAAACAAGTTAGTGAATTATTCCTGCTTTGTCTTCCTTGCTGTGGAAATAATTGCAAATATTTCTATTTGCAGCTGAAAATCTTCGTTTGTTGTCACAATTTTTATTTTATTGTATTCTTTCAAATTCTTCGTCCTTACTAAAAAGAGCCTTTTTTGTCTTTTTCACCCTCCTCTTTCTGTCAAAGTACTACAAAGTCCTTCCGCAAGATGTTGAAGACCTATCTATGTCGCCAGGCATGGGGGGAATAACTATCTCTTCCCCCACCATCACCCTTTTTTTCCTGACTGTAATATATGAGAATGGTGTGATTGTGCAGTAATGATTGCTTTTAATATTTATGGGTTTTAAATCTCGTTTTTTAATTCTGTTGGATTTCTATTTTATGTATTATATTGTTGTTGTTGTTGTTGTTGTTGTAAGCTGCCCTGAATCTTCGGAGAGGGTCGGCATACATATCTAATAAATCTAATCCAAACCTCATATATAAACTGAATAAACAAAATCTCACAGCCAACCCCCACTCAGTAAAAGACCTTGGAATACTAATATAAAATGACCTCAGTGCTAAAGCCCACTGCAACAATATCGCCAAAAAGGCTTCTAGAGTTGTTAACCTGATCCTACGCAGCTTCTGCTCCAGCAATCTCACACTACTCACCAGAGCCTAGAAAACTTTTGCCAGACCCATCCTTGAATACAGTTCATCTGTCTGGAACCCATACTACATCTCGGACATCAACACCCTAGAAAATGTCCAAAGATACTTCACCAGAAGAGCCTTTCACTCCTCCACTCGAAACAGAACACCCTACGAAAGCAGACTATCAATCCTAGGTCTAGAAAGCTTAGAACTACGATGCCTAAAACACGATCTAAGTATTGCCCACAAAATCATACGCTGCAACGTCCTGCCTGTCAATGACTACTTCAGCTTCAACCGCAACAACACAAGAGCACGCAACAAATTCAAACTTAATATTAATCGCTCTAAGCTTGACTGTAAAAAATATGACTTTAGCAATCGAGTTGTCGAAGCGTGGAACTCATTACCTGACTCAGTAGTGTCAACCCCTAACCCCAAACATTTCTCCCTTTGACTATCCACGATTGACCTCTCCAGGTTTCTAAGAGGTTAGTAAGGGGCGGACATAAGTGCACTAGCCTGCCTTTCGTCCCCTGTCCAATTGTCTCTCCTTATCTCATATATCATATATCTTTTCTCCCTTTCATATATCTTCTCTATTTTTATATCTTTTCTTCATATATCATACTTCATGTCAATTCTCTTCAATATGTATTGTGTATTGGACAAAATAAATAAATAAAAAATAAAATAAATAATCTAAAATCTAATCTAATCTAATGGAGACATTTTTTTTAAGGTCAGGCATGGAACTCATCGCAATTCTATTACCTTTTTAATGATTATTTTCTTTAAAAAATAATAGAAACAGAAACATAGTAGACAGACAGCAGAAAAAGACCTCATGGTCCATCTAGTCTGCCCTTATACTATTTCCTGTATTTTATCTTACAATGGATATATGTTTATCCCAGGCATGTTTAAATTCAGTTACTGTGGATTTACCAACCACATCTGCTGGAAGTTTGTTCCAAGGATCTACTACTCTTTCAGTGAAATAATATTTTCTCACGTTGCTTTTGATCTTTCCCCCAACTAACTTCAGATTGTGTCCCCTTGTTCTTGTGTTCACTTTCCTATTAAAAACACTTCCCTCCTGAACCTTATTTAGCCCTTTATAAATAATAATTTATTTAAAAAGATATTTCCTTTTTAAGTTATTTTCGCTCACCGCTGATTTTCAAACCAAAAGCTAAACCCATTCAGGTTTGCTAAAAAAAAAAAAAGAGGGCTATTGGATTTTTATTTATTTTTATTTTTTAAATAAATTGGTGGCCAGGAATAAGATCTGCTTATAGATTTAGGCTGGCAAATGGCAGATAACGCAGGGAGGGTAGGAAGAAGAAAGGTTTGAGCCAGGAGAATAAATGAAGAAGTTGAAAGCGTTTGTTTCCCTCGCAAATTCCATGTGCAACTTGGCATCATCGCCCATAAAGAAGAGTTTAATCAAAAGTCTCCAAGGAGCCATCACAAAAGAAACTCTTGTACTGCCAGCTTTGGTGGAGTGAAAGAAACACCTGCTATGCACAACAAAAAGAGATGGCAGACAATGGGTGTAGAAGAAAAACCTCCAACATATAATGGAACCGGTTTGGTGGCTTTCTTCTCTCGTCTCTCTCTTTCCCCCATCTCTAGGTCCAATCCCCATTCTCCTTACTCTGGAGTATTCTCACTGATTTCAAAGAGAAGGGCTTAAGGAAGGGACTGGGGTTGGGTTTTGGAAATAAAGACAGAGGGAAACAGATGAATATTCATGCGGAAACCTTAGCAAATTGGGTAAAAGCTGAAAAAAAATGAGTCCGAGGCTCCAGGACAATAAGGTCCATGGTCAGAAACATTACTGCTCAGCCATTCTGAGGGTCCCAAGAAGTTGGCGAGGGCTGCAAATATTTGCCATAATTAACTATATGGGTTGGAGATTTTTTGGGGGGGAACTAAAACCTCAACAAGTCACTTGCTGACAACCCTAAGTCTAGCTTCTTCTCAACTTTCATAATTGTATTTATTTATTTCAGTCTGCAGACATTTTTACAAATATCATATATTTCAGAGAGGCACCCTTTTCCTGATAAGTTGGGTGCATCTTATTTATTTATTTATTTATTTATTTATTTATTCATTCATTCATTCATTCATTCATTCATTCATTCAATTTTTATGCCGCCCTTCTCCTTAGACTCAGGGCGGCTTACAATCTGTTAGCAATAGCACTTTTTAACAGAGCCAGCCTATTGCCCCCACAATCCGGGTCCTCATTTGACCCACCTCGGAAGGATGGAAGGCTGAGTCAACCTTGAGCCGGTGATGAGATTTGAACCGCTGACCTACAGATCTACAGTCAGCTTCAGTAGCCTGCAGTACAGCACTTTAGAGTAGAGTAGAGTAGAGTAGAGTAGGTTGGGTTGAGGTGGGCTGGGGTGGAATGGAATGGAAAAGAATAGAATAGAATAGAATAGAATTGGCAAGGATCACTAGACACACAAGGAATTTGTCTTGGCGCACATACTCCCAGTGTACATAAAAGAAAAGATACGTTTGTCAAGAAATGTTCTAATACGATCAATACAATACAATTCTAAATAATAATAATAATAATAATAATTTCTAATACAATACAATTTACTAATACAATAGGGTATATTGGAAAATTCAAGTTGCATCTGGGAATTAAATTGGGTACCCTAACCCAAACCCTTGATGTGAGTGACGTCAAGTTGGCCACCTTTAAGCCAGTCACATGACCTTTAAGCCACACCCGGTCACATGATCATCAAACCATGCCCACCTGGTCACATGGCCAGCAAGCCACAGCCACAAAATAAGCCACACCCACAGTGTGGTAGTAAAAATTTTTTGCAGCCCTTCACTGGATTTCGCCCTGTTACCCTGAACTTTTTCTCTCCAGCCGGCAAGACGGAGGGGTACAAAATCCATTCCACCATGCCTCCCAGGGCTTCCCCGAGGCTGACGGATGCGAGATGTATTCTGAACATGCCAACGCATTCCGAGCGGCTCAAAAAGTCCTTTTCTTATTCGGCTGCACATTCCTTGATGTGCTGCGAAGCTTCCCCACTTATCAGTCACTCAAAGTGACTGCGGCTGTCACTTGTGTACAAAGCGCAATCACTTTGGAAGCACCGATACCGGCATTTTTCTTCTCAGCTTGAAAGAAACACGTTTTGACTGCTAGTCATTCAATTTTAAAGCGTCGTCAATTAGGGGCGGACGGAGATATAAAGAAAACAACGTCCTAAACTCCTTCAGCAGCCGGCAGTAAAAAAATTTATTGTTATCTTGCCTGAACCATCTCTCTCTGTCTCTCTGTCTCTGTCTCTCTCTCCCCCCTCCCTCCATCTCTTTCTCTCTCTCTCTCTCTCCCTCTCTCCCTCCATCTCTTTCTCTCTCTCTCTCTCCCTCCCTCCATCTCTTTCTCTCTCTTTCTCTCTCCCTCCCTCCATCTCTCTCTCTCTCTCTCTCCCTCCCTCCATCTCTTTCTCTCTCTCTCTCCCTCCCTCCATCTCTTCCTCTCTCTCTCCCTCCCTCCATCTCTTTCTCTCTCTTTCTCTCTCCCTCCATCTCTTCCTCTCTCTCTCCCTCCCTCCATCTCTCTCTCTCTCTCTCTCCCTCCCTCCATCTCTCTCTCTCTCTCTCTCCCTCCCTCCATCTCTTCCTCTCTCTCTCCCTCCCTCCATCTCTTTCTCTCTCTCTCTCTCCCTCCCTCCACCTCCTTCTCTCTCTCTCTCTCTCTCCCTCCCTCCATCTCTCTCTCTCTCCCTCCATCTCTTTCTCTCTCTCCCTCCCTCCATCTCTTTCTCTCTCTATCCCTCCCTCCATCTCTTTCTGTCTCTCTCTCTTTTTCACCTTCCCTCAGCAGAAACTGCCTTTTCTGGCTGTTCTCCACATGGTTGAGATGCGAATCATATGGTGTATTAATGCTTCCCCCATAGCAGGTCAGTTCAATGGACAAGAAATTTTGTCTCCTCTCTTTGCCCTCTTGGCGTCATGCTGGGCCATTCCATATGCACAGCATATGGTGGGAAATAAATAAATAAAGTTTTAAAAAGCGTTCTTAAAAATGCCCGCGGTGTAAGAGTTGGCCACGTTGCAAAAGAGTGGCAGGCAGGAGAAGTAAATTGCTCTTCTTCCCAAGCAAGGATGGAGTCTGGAAGCTGAAATCTTTGCTCCAAGGCAGCCTGAATTTTAGAACGCATTTTGTAAAAACACCGCCAAACTTCACTGGATACAAAATGGGGGGAGGGAATGCTAGGATGGGGTTTCTAACTAGATCAGCGGTTCTCAAGCTGGAGGTTGGGACCCCTTTCACAGGGGTCACCTAAAACCAGGGGAAAAGACAAATTTCCCATGGTGTTTGGAACTAAAGCTTCTATTCTGTCACCTTGGAACATATTTTTATTCATGTGTCTATCTATCTATCTATCTATCTATCTATCTATCTATCTATCTATCTATCTATCATTCTTTCTTTCTTTCTATCTAACTATCTAACTATCTATCTATCTATCTTTCTTTCTATCTATCTATCTATCTATCTAACTATCTTTCTTTCTTTCTTTCTATCTATTATCTTCCTATCTTTCTATCTATCTCTCTATCTATCTATCTTTCTTTCTATCTATCTATCTATCTATCTATCTATCTTTCTTTCTATCTATTATCTTCCTATCTTTCTATCTATCTCTCTCTCTATCTATCTATCTATCTATCTATCTTTCTATCTATCTATCTATCTATCTATCTATCTATCTATCTATCTATCTATCTTTTTATCTATCTTTTTATCTATCTATCTATCTATCTATCTATCTATCTATCTTTGTATCTATCTATCTATCTATCTATCTATCTATCTATCTATCTATCTATTTTGTCCAATACACAATGAGGGTTTTAGTGGGTATATATCTATATACACATAGTAAAATACATGATGAAGGTTATAGAGGAGATACTCACAGTAAAATATATCTAAGAAATAATAGAAAAGAACGTATAGTAATAGAACATATCAATGAAAGAATAGAAGAAAAGATATAGGAATAGAAGAAAGGTATAGGAGATATAGGAGAGCAATAGGACAGGGGACGGAAGGCACTCTAGTGCACTTATACTCGCCCCTTACTGACCTCTTAGGAATCTGGGTAGGTCAACCGTAGATAATCTAAGGGTAAAGTGTTGGGGTTTGGGGATGACACTATGGAGTCCGGTAATGAGTTCCACACTTCGACAACTCGGTTACTGAAGTAATATTTTTTACAGTCAAGTTTGGAGCGGTTAATATTAAGTTTAAATCTGTTGTGTGCTCTTGTGTTGTTGTGGTTGAAGCTGAAGTAGTCGCCGACAGGCAGGACGTTGCAGCATATGATCTTGTGTGCAATACTTTGATCTTGTTTAAGGCGTCTTAGTTAAACTTTCTAGGCCCAGGATTGAAAGTCTAGTCCCATAGGGTATTCTATTTCAAGTGGAGGGCTCTTCTGATGAAGTATCTTTGGACATTTTCAAGAGTGTTAATGTCTGAGATGCGATATGGGTTCCAAACAGATGAGCTGTATTCGAGGATGGGTCTGGCAAAAGTTTTGTAAGCTCTGGTAAGTAGTGTGAGATTGCCAGAGCAGAAGCTAGGTAGGATTAGGTTTACAACTCTTCAAGCCTTCTTGGTTATATTGTTGCAGTGGGTTTTGGCACTTAAATCTTTTGTTATTAGACCAATCAGGCATTTACAGTGGGGGTGTCCCTCTGACCTTCCTGCCAATCAGCTTAAAGCTCTGTTGGGAGAATTGGTGCTAGACTTATGGTTGGGGGTCATCACAACATGAGGAACTGTATTAAGGAGTTGCGGCATTAGAAAGGTTGAGAACCCACTGAGCTAGATGGACGGAACTGATAGCAATGTCAGATGTCAGATCCTGGATTAGCTAGGAATTTTCTAGGTTAGATATTTGTTTGTTTTCTGGTGTGTTAACAGCGCAACTTGCAGGTAGAAAAAAAATGAAGACCATCCACCCAACAAGATATAAGGGACCCCTATATTATTAGTCTTCGGAGAGGGGCGGCATACAAATCTAATTAATAATAATAATAATAATAATAATAATAATAATAATAATAATAATATTTAAACAAAGAAACATTCACTGTTTAGCATGCTCAGCTCAGAGCATTGGCAGGTTCAAATGTCAGCTTAAATTTACAGTGGTTCTCAAACTTTCTAATGATGCGACCCCTTAATACAATTCCTCGTGTTGTGCTTCTTTATTTAGGGGTAGTGATTTCTGACAATCTCAAACTGGGTGAGCAGTGTGGTCGGGCGGTAGGAAAAGCAAGTAGGATGCTTGGCTGCATAGCTAGAGGTATAACAAGCAGGAAGAGGGAGATTGTGATCCCGCTATATAGAGCGCTGGTGAGACCACATTTGGAATACGGTGTTCAGTTCTGGAGACCTCACCTACAAAAAGATATTGACAAAATTGAACGGGTCCAAAGAGGGGCTGCAAGAATGGTGGAAGGTCTTAAGCCTAAAACGTATCAGGAAAGACTTCATGAACTCAATCTGTATAGTCTGGAGGACAGAAGGAAAAGGGGGGACATGATCAAAGCATTTAAATATGTCAAAGGTTTAAATAAGGTTCAGGAGGGAAGTGTTTTTAATAGGAAAGTGAACACAAGAACAAGGGGACACAATATGAAGTTAGTTGGGGGAAAGATCAAAAGCAACATGAGAAAATATTATTTTACTGAAAGAGTGGTAGATCCTTGGAACAAACTTCCAGCAGACGTGGTTGGTAAATCCATAGTAACTGAATTTAAACATGCCTGGGATGAACATATATCCATCCTAAGATAAAAATACAATACAATAGTATAAGGGCAGACTAGATGGACCATGAGGTCTTTTTCTGCCGTCAGTCTTCTATGTTTCTATGTTTCTATGCTGACTCCCCAATCATAAGTTTACTGATTACTCCAAGAATGAGACATCACTGGTTTGCAAGCCTCAATGCCTGCTGGTGTGTTTATGTTTGGATCAGGTTATTTACAGTATCATCTCTTCCCAAATGTCTTGTCTTGGTCCTACCTGATGACATGCTCCAGGTACTTTTGGTTTGTGGGCTCCCAAAAGCATTTTCTGTTACGGTGCCCAATTTTTGCAACATCTTTCTCCTTAAGATTGTCCCTGTCCCTCAAGTCTTCCCACAAGGCATTGACATTTTAGCTTTATGTTTAAACCTGGAGTAGGATCGAGGCTGCCTCCTGGCTGAGAGGTAATTCGTCGAATGATGGTTGGCTGCTACATGTTTTATTTTATTTTAAAAAAAATTATACAGTGTGGTTTATGAATTTTATTTATTGAACTGCAAGCCACATATGTCAGAACGGCAGCTATATAAATCAAATCAAATCAGCCAGTCAATAAAACAATCCTCCAACAATACAACTCTCAAAAAATTAGGATAATTTATGAAATGTAAATTAAAATCAATGAACACTTCACACAGCATGCAGAAGAAGTTAGTCAGCTTTAATAGAAAATAGGCTCTGGGAAGTAGAATTTTAAACAAAGGAGGAGGGGGTGGAGGAAGAAGAGGAGGAGGTGGAAAGATCAGAAGCAACGTGAGAAAATATTATTTTGCTGAAAGAGTAGTAGATGCTTGGAACAAACTTCCAGCAGATGTGGTTGGTAAATCCACAGTAACTGAATTTAGAAACATAGAGGTCTGACGGCAGAAAAAGACCTCATGGTCCATCTAGTCTGCCCTTATACTATTTCCTGTATTATGCTTAAGACCTTCCACCGTTCTTGTAGCCCGTTCAATTTTGTCAATATCTGTTTGTAGGTGAGGTCTCCAGAACTGAACACAGTATTCCAAATGTGGTCTCACCAGCACTCTATATAGCGGGATCACAATCTCCCTCTTCCTGCTTGTTATACCTCTACCTAGGCAGCCAAGCATCCTACTTGCTTTCCCTACCGCCTGACTGCACTGTTCACCCATTTTGAGACTGTCAGAAATCACTACCCCTAAATCCTTCTCTTCTGAAGTTTTTGCTAACACAGAACTGCCAATACATTAAATATTTAAGCATGCCTGGGATAAACATAGATCCATCCTAAGATAAAATAGAAGAAATAGTATAAGGGCAGACTAGATGGACCATGAGGTCTTTTTTTGCCGTCAGTCTTCTATGTTTATATGTTTCGAGGAGGAGAAGGAGGAGAAATAGAAGGAACTGTTGTCTGCATCTTAAAATATTCAAACCATGATGTCAACATTGATCGTATCATTTTAGAGTCATTTTCTCACCATTTATTCAACTTTCTGATCAGAATGAGCAGGATTTGGGAAAGCAGTTGGAAAAGAGCTCCAACTAAACCCAAACGTTCTCCTGCGCTGAGCATGATGGGCAAGTTACTATGTCCAGTAGTTAAATAGACCTTAATAACAGTCAAAGACTATCAATATAATAATAATAAAAAAACAGAACATCCACTACGCACTGTAGTGGAGACTGTAATGGTGGTGAGACAGCAGCAGACTGTGTCTACTGTACTGGACGGTACAAAGCGATGGAAGGGTCCAGCAGGGGACGCAACATTATTACGGTACCGCTATGAACAGCTTTGAATGGTACCGTATGTTTTTCCACTGTACCATATGTAAACTTGACTACGCCTTA
>NC_091955.1:90035781-90108281 GCF_031021105.1 Erythrolamprus reginae | reverse complement strand
CAAGGTTGATATGGCTTGTTGCCCATTCCCAACACCACGGTTGACCATTTCAAGTTACCATAGCACTGAAAAAAAGTGAGCTATGACCAATACTGTATTCTCATTTAAGTCCAAAAGTTTTCGAGGTTACTTAAATAATAGCTGGTCCTTTCTCATTCATACTTACCTAGGTCAACCCTGATAATAATTCACCCTATGATTGGCTCTTTTCCTCCGATACATATTGTTATTTATGGCCCCAAATGGGGACAGTTGCCAGTTGAAAATCAGTTTTGTAGGATAAGAGCAGGTTGGTGTCAAACTCAAGACCTGGAGTCTGGATCCGACCTGTGGGATGCTTAGATCTGACCCATAGGGCTGCTAAGCAAAAGATTGGCCCACGGTGCCTCTGCCAGTGACAATGGAGCTTGGGAGGCCCAGATGGTCTGTTTCCCAACTTCTAGTGGGCCCAGTAGGTTCATGTTTTGCACACCCCAGGCTCCAAAGGCTTTCCTGGAGCTGGGGGAGGGTAAAAACGCCCTCCCCATCCCCCTGGAGGCTCCTTGGAAGCCAAAAATGCCCTCCCAGCACCCCTGTGCTAGCCAAAAATAAATTGGTCCCAGCGACCAATTAGGTCACACAGATTCGGCCTTCTCCGGGTCCCGTCAACTAAACAATGTTGGTTGGCGGGCCCCAGGGGAAGAGTCTTCTCTGTGGCGGCTCCGACTCTCTGGAACCAGCTCCCCCCAGAGATTAGAACTGCCCCTACCCTCCTTGCCTTCTGTAAACTCCTCAAAACCCACCTTTGTCGTCAGGCATGGGGGAACTGAGACATCTCCCCCGGGCCTATATGATTTATATATGGCATGTTTGTATGTATGTCTGCTTAATAATGGGTTTTTAAAACTACAGTATTTTAAATTTTAAATTGTATATTGTATATTATTAGATTTGTTATGAATTGTTTTATTGTGTTGCGAGCCGCCCTGAGTCCACGGAAAGGGGCGGCATACAAATCTAATAAATAAATAAATAAACTTTATTTTATTTATTAGATTTGTATGCCGCCCCTCTACGTAGACTCGGGGCGGCTCACAACAATAACAAAGACAATGTAAGAACAAATCTAATAATTTAAAAAACACTAAAACCCCCACTATTAAAAGCAAGCATACACACAAACATACCATGTATAAACTGTATAGGCCCGGGGGAGATGTCTCAGTTCCCCCATGCCTGACGGCAGAGATGGGTCTTAAGAACTGTACGAAAGGCAAGGAGGGTGGGGGCAGTTCTGATCTCCGGGGGGAGCTGGTTCCAGAGGGTCGGGGCCGCCACAGAGAAGGCTCTTCTCCTGGGTCCCGCCAAATGACATTGTTTAGTCGACGGGACCCGGAGAAGGCCAACTCTGTGGGACCTAACCGGTTGCTGGGATTCGTGCGGCAGAAGGCGGTCCCGGAGATATTCTGGTCCGATGCCATGAAGGGCTGTATAGGTCATAACCAACACTTTGAATTGTGACCGGAAATTGATCGGCAACCAATGCAGACTGCGGAGCATTGGTGTAACATGGGCATATTTGGGGAAGCCCATGATTGCTCTCGCAGCTGCATTCTGCACGATCTGAAGTTTCCGAACACTTTTCAAAGGTAGCCCCATGTAGAGAGCGTTACAGTAGTCAAACCTCGAGGTGATGAAGGCAGGAGCTGAGCTAGGACAACGGCTTGCGTGCCAGCAGATATGGCTCTGCGTGCCACCTGTGGCACCCATGCCATAGGGGATTCAGAGAGGTCTCTGAAACTATCAAGTCCAACCCTCTGCTCAATACAGGAATTCAAATCAAAGCATCTCAGACTGAGGACTGTCAAAATCTTTGCTCGAGAAAGTCTTTGGTGAATGGGAGTCCACCACCTCACTGGATAATTGGAACCACTCCTGTGTTGCTCTTATTGTCTGTAAGGGGTTTTTCCCCCCTCTAGCCTTTAACCACATTATACTTTCATAGGATTTATTCCATACCCTCTATTCTGGGATAAGAAAAAAAACAGGTCACGCTCTTCCTCTTTGTAACATCTTTTCAAACGCTTGAAAAGTGTCCGTCCCTTTCAGTTGTGTTTTCTCAAGGAAAAAAGAAATATGTACCGTACAGATTTTCTCTTACTTTCCTTCTAGCTTCCTTAGTTTCCTGCTCTGGGCCGATTCCATTTGATGTGAGTCTTTCTGAAAAGCTAGTTGTAAGTGACAGTGCCGAAAGTATTACGTCCTGAAATTTGGTAGGAGTATTTCGAGCGATGCAACCGTAGGTTGCATTTGTCTTTTTTTAAAAGCTCAGTCTGACTGCTGACTCATATTCTGGTTGTGACCCTCTGTGGTTCCAACACATTTTTTCCACCAGGTTAAGTATTTTCCATCCTAAACCTACATATTCGTATCCCTCAGTGAAGGATTTGGCCTTCTGACAATTGATGTTTATTCTGTTATTTTTCGCTTTAACTTAACAAGGTCATCTGAATTTTGTTTTGATTTTCCAGAGCAGGGGTGTCACAATCAAGGCCCAGGGGTCAGATCCGGTCCATGGGGTACCATATTTTTTGGAGTATAATACCTACGTTCCCCCCCCAAAAGAGACTGAAAATTTGGGTGTGTCTTATTTTATGCCGGGGCCCTAACAATTAGCTCCCAGTGAGTTTGGAATGTAATTCAAACACACACACAGTCACAGAGGAAACTAAAGTAAGTTTATCAAACAGTTTTGTGAGCTCTAAAAAGAGCCAAATTTCTCTTGAATGCAGCAAAAGACAAAACAACAGAGCAGATAAGACATCTGTAAATCTCTACAGCTACCCACGCTAATGAGTCTACAAGAGTTATTTAACTATGAAGTATGCAAAGTTCAGTAGATGTCCTGGGATAATACAAACAGTAGCAATAGTCTTTCTCCAACAGATAAACGCCCACACACACACACTCCCCAATGCCCGTAATTTATCACCAAATACATTAAAATAATTGTCTCTTGAACAGGTGTGCTCTCTTATCTTCAGAGACGCCTGTGCAGCTGGTCGCTTCTTGTCATAAGCCTGCGCACACGAGCATCCACAAGTGAGTCCTTCTCTGATTCTGATGACTCACTAATTGGAGCATTGACTGGTGGGCTGGCTGTACCCATCTCTCCTTCTGACTCCTCTCCCACACCGTCCGTCCCTTGCTGTGAATCAACTTCACTGATTCTGCTGGCAATAAAATTCCCCTAAACCAACATTCAAATTCCCTGCTGTAGGAGCTGGCCCAACCACGACATCTTATACGAATTCTCGGAGAGGGGCGGCATACAAATCTAATAAATCCATCCATGTTGAGTTGTAACCAAAAAAGAGCTCTCAATTCCATTGGACTGCTGGGAGAATAAAATGGTACCTCTACCATTAATTCGTTCCATGACCAGGATCTTAAGTAGAAAGGTTTGTAAGAAGAAGCAATTTTTCCCATAGGAATCAATGTAAAAGCAAATAATGTGTGCGATTGGGGAAACCACAGGGAGGGTGGAGGCCCTGTTTCCTCCCAGGAGATTCCTAGAGAGGCCACACAGAGGCTTCTCTCTGCCTTTTCTGGCCCTGTTTCCTCCCAGGAGATTCCTAGAGAGGCCCCACAGAGGCTTCTCCCTGCCTTTTCAGGCCCTGTTTCCTCCCAGGAGATTCTTAGAGAGGCCCCATGGAGGCTTCTCCCCACCTTTTCTGGCCCTGTTTCCTCCCAGGAGACTCCTAGAGAATCCCCACGGAGGCTTCTCCCCACCTTTTCCAGCCCTGTTTCCTCCAAGGAGATTCCTAGGGAGGCCCCACAGAGGCTTCTCTCTGCCTTTTCTGGGCCTGTTTCCTCCCAGGAGATTCCTAGAGAGGCCCCACGGAGGCTTCTCCTCACCTTTTCCGGTTACAGTTTCGGAGGCTCGGGTTTATAAGTGAAAAATGGTTCTTGAGAAGAGGCAAAAAAAAATCTTGAACACCCGGTTCTTATCTAGAAAAGTTTGTAAGTAGAGGCATTCTTAAATAGAGGTACCACTGTATAAACTTTGCCAACAAAAGAAGTAAAAATAAATCAGTGTTAAGCATGAGTTCCAAACAAGTAAAGATCTGCCTTCATTGTTAAACGACAACAATAACAACAATCCAACCCCTGCCATTCACAGGGACATGAATTTTACTTATTTGCTTGCGAGAGATTTATATAAAAAGACATTTTCCCCAACTAGGCACTGCATATGCTCAGCTTGTCATATCTACTCAATGTAATCTCTCTTTTTCTCTCTCTCTTTCTCTCTCACTCATGCACCGTGTGTCCGTGTTCAATCTCTCATTGTCTCAGCCCACGTTTGTCTTCTCTCTCCTTCGCTTCCCACGTGCCCTTTTGGTTTTCTCACCAACAATATGTGTGTGCGTGGGGGTCATCGTCTTGGCTGACCCTCAAAGTCACACCGTTTTTGAGTGCTTGAAGAAAACACCAGCTCTTAAGGCAGGGTGTTTGGGGAAGGGGAAAAAAAAAGATCTCAAGCTCTTGAACCCATGCATAAAATTGCTTTGCAGCATTTTATGAACATGAAGCTTCCTTGTCGGTGTCTATAATTTTCAGACTTTAAAAAAAAATAGATAAGTGGCAGAAGTTCGCACAAGAAAAAGATACACAGAGAGTCACCAGAACAGGAGTAAAATACGCTTGCTCGTGCTTGTCGGTCATTGGGAAGGAGCGGGAGGCTCCGCCCACTTGCCCGGATGCCGCCATTTTGGTTCTTTTACCCTCTGCGCATGCACAGAACATTTTGCGTATCTGCAGAGCACCGGAGGGCTGCCTGTCACCGGTGCTACCAGTCCGTTCCCGGCGGCAGGTGTGTATGTGTTTGGCGTAGGTGCATACACAGAAGCCAAATCTCAACCAGGAAATGCTCTGTCCTGCACATCGGCAAAAAGAATCAGAACTCCAAATACAAATTGAATAAACAAATTATCACTGATAACCCCCACTCGATTAAGGACCTCAGAATACTAATTGCATTGGACCAGAATATCTCCGGGACCGCCTTCTGCCGCACAAATCTCAGCGACTGATTAGGTCCCACAGAGTTGGCCTTCTCCGGGTCCCATCGACTAAACAATGTTGTTTGGTGGGTCCCAGGGGAAGAGCCTTCTCTGTGGCGGCCCCGACTCTCTGGAACCAGCTCCCCCCGGAGATTAGAACTACCCTCACCCTCCTTGCCTTCCATAAACTCCTTAAAACCCACCTTTGCCGCCAGGCATGGGAGAATTGAGATATCTCCCCCGGGGCCTATACAATTTATGTATGGTATGTTATCATGTATGTCTGATTAATAATGGGTTTTTTTAAATGTTTTTAAATTATTAGATTTGTTATGAATTGTTCTATTGCTGTTGTGAGCCGCCCCGAGTCTACGGAGAGGGGCGGCATACAAATCTAATAAATAAATAAAATAAATAAAAGACCTAAGTGCCACAGCCCATTGCAACAACATCGCCAAGAAGGCTTCAAGAGTTGTTAATCTAATCCTACGTAGCTTCTGCTCTGGCAATCTCACACTACTTACCAGAGCTTACAAAGCTTTTGCCAGACCCATCCTAGAATACAGCTCATCTGTTTGGAACCCATATCGCATCTCAGACATTAACACCCTCGAAAATGTCCAAAGATACTTCACCAGAAGAGCCCTTCACTCCTATACCCGAAACAGAATACCTTATGAGACTGGACTTTCAATCCTGGGTCTAGAAAGCTTAGAACTACGACGCCTTGAATATGATCTAAGTATTGCCCACAAGATCATATGCTGCAACATCCTGTCTGTCAATGACTACTTCAGCTTCAACCACAACACAAGAGCACATAACAGATTCAAGCTCAATATTAACCGCCCCAAACTTGACTGTAAAAAATACGAAAAAATAGGAACAGAGTTGTTGAAGCGTGGAACTCATTACTGCTCACACATCCTCAATTTTACTACCACTTTAGAGAGTGGCCCGCACTGGCAGCAGCCCAGTTCCTTCCTTCCTTCCTTCCTTCCTTCCTTCCTCCCTCCCTCCCTCCCTCCCTCCCCTCTTCCTTCCCTTCTCTTCCCTCCCTCCCTCTCTTCCTCCCTCCCTCCCTTCCCTCCCTCCCTCCCCTCTTCCTTCCCTTCTCTTCCCTCCCTCCCTTCTCTTCCTTCTTTCCTCCCCCTCCCTCCCTCCCTCCCTTCTCTCCCATCTTCCCTCCCTCCCTCTTTCTCTCTCTGTTAGTCAAACTACGTAATAAATCACTGCTATTATAATTACACATAAACAGTTGCATTTACATATACCCACACTACTCGGTTTGAATCACTACTAAAATTAGACAGCAATTTTAACTGGGGGGAAAAAATACAGAGGAAACAGTGGGGCTTAATATGCAGGGGACTTCACAACTGCCAGCTTGTCACAGTACACAATGTTGGTGCCTGATCATGTCACCAGGAGAACATAAGAGATTTTGCTGTATGCTCTTTTTCCTCTTGAAGATCGCGAGAAAGACGGCTTTGATAAGTGAAAAATACAATACCCCCAAACATACCTCTCCAGTTATTTTAATTGATAGGAACACTGTGTCTTTAAACCTCGACTTTTAAGCGGTCCTCATTATCTTTCCAATACAGTATTCTCTTGATTTTTCCCACTATGGGTCGCTTCACACGGCAGCCTCTTATCTTCAGGAAGTGGGTGGGGTAGTTGAGCCCTCACTTTATATCTGATGTGTGCTATGAAATTTAGCAGTTCAGCTACGTAGGGAGTTTTGTTGGATCAACTCATATGGTCTATACCGGTGATGGCGAACCTTTCTTTCCCCTTGGGGGCCGAAAGAGCATGCATGTGCATTATCGCGCATGCGCGAGGGCCCACACCCATAATTCAATGCCTGGGGAGGGCGAAAAGAGCTTCCCCAACCCTCCCCGGAGGGCCTCTGGAGGCTGGAAACGGCCTGTTTCCCAACTTCTGGTGGATCCACTAGGCTCTTGTTTCTCCCTCCCCAGGCTACAAAGGCTTCCCTGGAGCCAGGGGTGTGTAAAAACGTCCTCCTCCATCCCCCTAGAGGCTCTCTGGAAGCCACAAACGCCCTCCCAGAGATGAAGCCGGCCAGCACACACATGCACGTTGGAGCTAAGCTAGAGCAATAGCCATAGGTTAATTTAACAAAGCATTTACACCTATGGTATGCCCAACCTTTTGGGCACCAGGGACTAGTTCCTTGGTGAGATATTTTTCTGTGGACTGGAGAAGTCCTGGTTTCACATGCTGCCTGTCTCCTGCAACTGGGCCTTCGCTCTTTTGTGTGACCCGGTTTCTGGCATGCCACGGCCAGGGCTGGTCCATAAACTTTGGCTTGGGGACACCTGATTTAGACAACACAGTAAGGAACACACTATGGAAGAAAACTATGGAAATAGGCAAGAGAGGAAACATGGAATCTGAACCAAATGTCAAAGCTGCAATTGCCAACCAACCCAAAATGTGCCATAGGTTCACTATCACTGGTCTACACAGATAGTCAGCGCTCTACATGGGGCTACTCTTGAAGAGTGTTTGGAGACTGCAGATAGTCCAGAATGCAGCCGTGTGAGCTATTATGGGTGTATCTCGGTACGACCATATAACACCAACACTCCGCGTTCTGCACTGGCTACCAATTAGTCTCCGGTCACAATTCAAGGTGTTGGTGATCACCTATAAAGCCCTACATGACTATTGAGGGGACGGTCTCCTGCCACATACCTCCCAGAGACCAATAGGATCTCACAGGGTTGGCCTTCTCTGGATCCCATCGACTAAACAATGTAGCTTGGCTACATTGCGTGGGGGAGGGCCTTCTCTGTAGCTGCCCCAGCTCTATGGAACCAACACCCCCCCGATGTCTGTACTGCTCCCACTCTACTGACCTTCTGAAAGGCCGTCAAGACCTGGCTTTTCTGGCAGGCCTGGGGGCAGTGATGGGCTCCTACGGGTAGGTACGGTCAGGTACGCAGAACCGGTATAAAATTTTTGATTTTTTTTCTTTTTTTCCCTTCTGGGCTCTGGGTATGTTTTTCCTATTGCAGTAAATGAAACATAGATATATAAAAGATTGACGGCAGAAAAAGACCTCATGGTCCATCTAGTCTGCCCTTATACTGTTTCCTTAGGATGGATCTAAGTTTATCCCAGGCAGGTTTAAATTCAGTTGCTGTGGATTTAGCAACCACGTCTGCTGGAAGTTTGTTCCAAGCATCTACTACTCTTTCAGTCAAATAATATTTTCTCACGATGCTTCTGAACTTTCCCCCAACTAACCTCAGATTGTGTCCCCTTGTTCTTGTGTTCACTTTCCTGTTAAAAACACTTCCCTCCTGAACCTTATTTAACCCTTTAACATATTGAAATGTTTCAATCATGTCCCCACTTTCCCTCCTGTCCTCCAGACTATACAGATTGAGTTCATGAAGTTCATCATCGCCACCACCACCACCACTACCACCATTACTTGTATGCTCAATGACTATGGGAAGCTCACAACCTTCAACACAAAATCCCAAATCATAAAAGATATCAATAAAGAGAACATTTTGTTTGGTATTGAAAAATATAACTATTTTAGGAAAGCGTGAAAATATAAATATGGTAATCCGCAAGTTTGAATATTATTATATTGTAAATCTATAAAACAAAATAAGGAAGAAGGAGAGAGCAAATATCTCTCCAATTGTTATTCTATTTTATTTTTGTAATTCTAAAATTCTTTTTGTTTTTCTTCTGTTATGTATTTTCTTCCCTTTTCCCCCTATCTGTTTTTGATTTTAGTTTTTGTATTGTGCATTTAAAAATAAAATATTTTTTTTTTTAAAAAAGCAGAATATTTGTAATTAAAGCCGCCCTGAGTCCTTTGGGATTGGGCAGCATAGAAGTCGAAATAATAATAATAATAATAATAATAATAATAATAATAATAATAATAATAATAATAATAATAATGATGTTTGAAATGTGGGGTTCTTGGTGCTCTCTGAGCCTGGTTGTTTTCTTGTAGACATTTCATTATCCGTTTAAGCAACATCATCAGTGCTAGTGACTTTGGGTAATGAAAACAACCAAACTCAGAGAGCATCAAGGACCCCCTCCTAAAATTTATTTATAACCTCTTGAAGTACTCGGAGCAGGATCCCTGACAAAATGACTTCTCCTGTATAAATCTCGGCTATTTATGACCCCTCTCTTGTGGAATAGCCTTCTTCTAGTTTAAAGCACGTGCAAAGCTTGGATCTTGGAGTCCTAGTGGACAACCATTTAAATATCTGCAGCAGCTTCCAAAAAAGGCAACACGGTTCAATGCTGCATCAACAGAGGGACAGAATCCAGATCACGTGAAGTGTTAATACCACTTTATAATGCCTTGGAAAGGCCACAATTGGAATACTGCATTCAGTTTTGGTTGCCAGGATGCAAAAAGGATGTTGAGACTCTAAAAGAGTGCAGAGAAGAGCGACAAAGATGATTAGGGGACTGGAGGCTAAAACATACGAAGAACGGTTGCAGGAATTGGGTGTGTCCAGTTTAAAGAAAAGAAGGACCAGGGGAGACATGATAGCAGTCTTCCAGTATCTCAGGGGTTGCCACAAAGAAGAGGGAATCAATCTATTCTCCAAAGCACCTGAGGGTAGAACAGGAAGCAATGGGTGGAAACTAAACAAGGAGAGAAGTAACTTAGAACTAAGGAGAAATTTCCTGACAGTTAGAACAACTAATCGGTGGAATAGCTTGCCTCCAGAAGTTGTGAATGCTCCAACACTGGGGTTTTTAAAGAAGATGTTGGATAAACATTTGTCTGAAGTAATATAGCATTTCCTGCCTAAGCAGGGAGTTGGACTAGAAGACCTCCAAGGTCCCTTCCAACTCTATTGTTGCTGTTGTTGCTGCTGCTGCTGTTGTTGTTGGTGGTGGTGGTATTATTGTTATTATTATTATTATTATTATTTTATTCACAAAAACAGCAATACACAGCAAAGAAGATTTATATGCTGGATTTCATATCACAATATCACAAGTCAAACACTTCTCAAGCGTCTAGGCCTGTGTGATGTATTTTCATATGATGTGCGCAGATCCAAGTACGGTGGCCTTTTGGAACTGACAGGTCATAATTTTGTCAATGTTTATTGTTTTCAAATGCCGGCTGAGGTCCTTTGGCACAGCACCCAGTGTGCCAATTACCACCGAGGCCACCTGTACCGGTTCGTTATAGTTCAATTTTAAGATCCTGATATCGGCTACGTTTGCTTGTTGTTCTTCATCCATTCCACTGCATTTCAACATAAACGCAAATGCATTTTAGCAATGATCAGTGCTGAAAATACTCAACTCCCCTTGGAGTCACTCCAGAGGGGGTCCAACACCACTAACTCATGGACAGAGATATATTTTTAATGTTTTGATATTTTACTGTGCGGGGCTTTTTAAAATCGTTTGTTAAGTTTTCTTCCAAGTGATATTAAATGCATTTTAAATATTGCACACTATCTGTTGAGACACAGCGGGAACCATGGTATAGAAAGGTCTAAAACAACAGACGGTAGGATAAAATAAAGGGAATTCACACAGAAACGAGGCCTAAGAAAGGCGCTAGATAATTTCCCACTTCAACAAGAATGGCATCGGGTGTTGTTTTTTTCCCCCGACCCCACTCCTGAAAAGAACGCATGCCAAATTTGAAAGGGGATATTATGGGGGAGAGAGAAAGGGAGAGACAGGGGAAGAAAGATCTCCCCAGCATGGGGCAAAATTTGGCACTGGTAACTGCAGGTTGTAGGGAGATCTCAAAATCACCTTCCTCTATTTTGGTGATGGGGTGAATTATACAACATTACCGTCGGCTTTTGTTACCGCTGTAATATTGCCAGATTTAATAAGGAGGGATGGCATCCAAACAGCCTTATTACCCCGTGCTAATTTCAGCAAGAGAGTTAAACGCTACTTTCATTATCTCCTACTGAACTGAAGCCCGCGTTCCATCTCTCTATTGTATGGGACGACCACGGCTGTGTTTTTGAAGGGTTTCTCGAATCCACAGAACCTGTTTAGCTTGGGAGACCCTGATCACCCCCAGCTCAGGCAAAGGCTGAAGCAGGACTTAAGATTTGGTTTGGTAAAAGACTCCATCCCAAAGCTGGCAGGACCAGTAGCAGCCCATCACCCCTACAGGTGCAGTCAGGTAATAGAAAAAATTTGGTCATAGCGAGATGTGTACATCTCTTGTATAGTTACAATGGGTCAATTATTATTATCATTATTATTATTATTATTATTATTATTATTATTATTATTAATTAGATTTGTATGCCGCCCACTCCGTAGACTCGGGGCGGCTTACAGCAATGATAAAAACAATATATAATGACAAATCTAATAGTTAAACTGTAAAATAACAATAATACATTTAAAAAGTCATCAGCTAGCCATACCCACTGGGACTTGAACCTGCAACCTTTCCCTGTAAGGCAAAGAATTATCCTCTAGGCTACAGTATCCAATCCCTTCAGCTCTGCACCAGGGAAGGGTTACATATTTTTTGTGTCGAATCACCCTGGTGTATCGAAGGAACATCACAGCTCCTTATTTGCCTCTCGGCCCAATATATATAAAACATACATACAGTCATATCATACACAAAGAAATACATAGGCAGGGGGAGATGTTTCAGTTCCCCCACGCCTGACGACAGAGGTGGGTTTTAAGGAGTTTACGAAAGGCAAGGAGGGTGGGGGCAGTTCTAATCTCTGGAGGGAACTGATTCCAGAGGGTCGGAGCAACCACAGAGAAGGCTCTTCCTCTGGGTCCCGACAAACGACATTGTTTAGTTGACGGGACCCAGAGGAGACCAACTCTTGGTTGCTCAGCCAAAAGTCCTGTTTCCTGTTCTTTTTCCTTTTAATTATTATTAATATTATATTGATGGTCTTTGACTGTAAATAAAATGTATATATAACCGGTAGGAAAAAATTGATTTTTTTTCTTTTTCCCCCTTCGGGCTCTGGGTATGTTTTTCCTATCGCAGTAAATGAGGTTGAATGTTCTGATCCGAGTAGGCCCAAAGCAGAACACTATCGTTTGTTTGCTTTTTTATAAAAAAAATATAATTTTTTGAATTGATTTTTATAATAACAGTATAACATTAAAACATTCACACAACACATAACAGTGGCTCGATGCTCAATGTTCCCACCACCAAATAACATTCATACCCCTCCACCAAAATGGGGGCATATTTTCTTTATACCGTTTTGACTTAAGAGCAGTATATCCATTTACATATTATAAAGTAATTCTAATTTATTCTTTATTTATTTTCTATTACAGAATTTATTCTCTAATAAATTCTGGTCTTCAATTCTACTGACCTCATATCCTCTTATCTTGTTATCTTATCTTATTAGTTTCATTGGCCAAATTCGTCCCCTTATCCATTATTTCAAACTGAATATGATCCACTATGTACCGATACCAATTTTGTATTGTCCATTTTTTCGCATCCTTCCAGCCTAGGACTATTACCGCCTGAGCGCTTTCTATCGCTGCTGCTTTTATTTCTGTATAGTCTGGAGGACAGAAGGAAAAGGGGGGACATGATCGAAACATTTAAATATGTTAAAGGGTTAAATAGGGTTCAGGAGGAAAGTGTTTTTAATAGGAAAGTGAACACAAGAACAAGGGGACACAATCTGAAGTTAGTTGGGGGAAAGATCAAAAGCAACGTGAGAAAATATTATTTCACTGAAAGAGTAGTAGATCCTTGGAACAAACTTCCACCAGACGTGGTTGGTAAATCCACAGTAACTGAATTTAAACATGCCTGGGATAAACATATATCCATTGTAAGATAAAATACAGGAAATAGTGTAAGGGCAGACTAGATGGACCATGAGGTCTTTTTCTGCCGTCAGTCTTCTCTGTTTCTCTAAATTCTCCCATCTCGTTCCTTTTGACTAATACCGCCATTTCCTTTGTCATTGTCCATCATATATTTAACATCCTATTAGTGTCCTCTTGCACTTCTTTCCAAAAGTTCTGCAGTACCGGGCAAGAACACTATCATTTGTAACAGCGGTGGGTTGCTCCCGGGTCGACCTGGTTCTGCGAACTGGTAGCGCCTGCAGCGGGAGGCTCCGCCCACCCACCCTGGATGCTCCTGTGCATGCGCGAACCGGAAGCAACGGGTTGTAGAACCAACTACTGACTTGTAACAAGGAGCAAGACTAGAGAACCATTGTTGTAAATAATACACCATGAACTAAAGATATAATCTGCAGCGCCCGCAAATAGTCAAACTATTGTGCATGGTATCAAACCCATTCATGAAGTGAAGATGACTCACCCAGCACAAGACGAGACACAGACAGACAAGTAGCAGAGAGAAACAAAAAGAAATATTTTTGTGTGTGTTTGTTTTATGATTGTTGAAGGTATAAATGGACGGAGACTGGATTGAAATAGCTGGGGGGGGGATTATAGATAGGCCTGACGCAGAGCCCAACGTGAATTATGTTAAAGGTCAGACAAGGGAGAGTTAAGGAAGGATCACAAAACACAGGGAACTGTCAATAAAAAAAGGAAATCCAGATCCCAAAATTAGGAAGGAGAAATAAAACCACAAATTTTCTCCTGCCAATCAAACCTGCCTAAATAATTCTGGCAGAAGAGTGAGTGACACAAAACGACATATCAACTTTTGTGGTTTGAAAGAGGTGAAATTAATCGTCCAGCTATTCAAATCAATATTACAGACTCTTAACACAACAGCCGTGAAGAAATAATGCAATTTTATTTACAGGTATCCATAAGGATGCCATTTGCTTAGATCAGGGGTCACCAATGTTGGCAACTTTAAGCCTGGTGGACTTCAATTCCCATAATAGCTGGCTGGGGAATTCTGGGAGCTGGAGTCCGCCAGGCTTAAAGTTACCAAGGTTGGAGAGTGATGGGATCCTATAGGTATGGAAAGGAACGCAGAATCGGTAGAAAAAAATTGATCAGGTATACAGAACTGGTAGGAAAATTTTGAATTTTATTCTTTTTTTCCCTTCTGGGCTCTGGCTATGTTTTTCCTATCACAGTAAATGAGGTTGAATGTGTATAATTTTAAAAGAGCTGTGCGTGTGTGTGTGTGTTTATACACATACAGTTTATATAGTAGATAATGTATATTTTTGTGTGCCCGTACGTAATATGTATGTACGCATATGGCATACATACATAGAATTAAAGAGTATATTTTGGATGTTCAGTAATAGTAAATAGGTAGGGAAATTGTATCTCTTTGAGGCGAGACCAGGCCAGGCCAGGCACCCTAACCCTAACCCAAACCCTTGATGTGAGTGGCGTCAAGTTGGCCACTTTTAACATAGAAACATAGAAACATAGAAGTATGACGGCAGAAAAAGACCTCGTGATCCATCTAGTCTGCCCTTATACTATTTTCTGTATTTTATCTTAGGATGGATATATGTTTATCCCAGGCATGTTTAAATTCAGTTACTGTGGATTTATCTACCACGTCTGCTGGAAGTTTGTTCCAAGGATCTACTACTACTATTACTGGTCTTTTAAGGCAGTCACATGACCTTTAAGCCACCCCAGTCACCTGATCAACAAGCCACTCCCACCTAATCACATGGCCAGCAAGCCACACCCACAAAATAAGCCAAACCCTTCAGACTTTTCATTCCAGCTTCCAGATGACAGGCTCCTAAAGTAGCACATGATTGATTATTCTTCCTAAATTGAGAAGAACCCCCTTTCCCCTAACCCCCAATCCTGCTCATTTTCCTGGTCTTTCAACTTGTCTGGTATTACATAAATTGAATTATCCATTCCAGCAGATAGACAGATTCTGCCGAGAGACTTCTTTATCTCATGATTCTGCATGTCACCTAACAGATTATCCTTTTTAATCCCTACATAGAATCTATGTAACATGTGTCTTTAATTCATAGTCACCGATGAGCTATAGTGTCACTGAACAGATTACTTCTCTTAATCCATTATTGGCAGTTATAAAAGTGGAATTTAAAAAAAAAATCAACCTGGAAGTAAATCTTCAGTTTAGGGCAAAGTAAATACTGTCATATATAAGAGACAGCTTGATCTAAATATCCATTGCTGATGCTTTGAACCACACCTTCCAAGCATACATTGATTTTAAACTAACAGGGATTTAATAGATGGTGTTTAGGCATGTTAAGAACAGAATGTCTGCCTGCGCTGTGTTCTTTTAAAATCTGGAGTTAGGGAAAGGTGAATTTTGTCCAAGACAAAACTGATCACAATTAGATGCGATTGATGGTTAGAGTCTCTTGCTAATCAGCATCTACATCATAGAAGACTGACGGCAGAAAAAGACCTCATGGTCCATCTAATCTGCCCTTATACTATTTCCTGTATTTTATCTTACAATGGATCTATGTTTATCCCAGGCATGTTTAAATTCAGTTACTGTGGACTTACCAACCACGTCTGCTGGAAGTTTGTTCCAGGCATCTATGACTCTTTCAGTAAAATAATATTTTCTCATGTTGCTTTGGATCTTTCCCCCAACTAACTTCAGATTGTGTCCCCTTGTTCTTGTGTTCACTTTCCTATTAAAAACACTTCCCTTCTGAACCTTATTTAACCCTTTAACATATTTAAATGTTTCGATCATGTCCTCCCTTCAGTGATGGTCTCCTATGAGTACGGTCAGGCATGCAGAACCGGTAGAAAAATCTTGGTCAAGTACACAGAACCAGTATTAAAATTTTGTATTTTTTTCTTTTTTCCCTTCTGGGCTCTGGGTATGTTTTACCTATCATAGCAAATGAGGTTGAATGTGTATAATTTTAGAAGAGCTGTGTGTGTTTGTATATACACATACAATTTATATAATAGATAATGTATATTTTTGTGTGCCTGTGTGTAATGCTCTCTACATGGGGCTACCTTTGAAAAGTGTTCGGAAATTTCAGATCGTGCAGAATGCGGCCGCGAGAGCCATCGTGGGGCTTGCTAGATTCGCCCACGTTTCTGCAACACTCCGTGGCCTACACTGGCTGCCGATCGGTTTCCGGTCACAATTCAAAGTGTTGGTAATGACTTTTAAAGCCCTACATGGCATTGGCCGATAAGGTCCCACAGAGCTGGCCTTCTCCAGGTCCCGTCGACTAAACAATGTCATTTGGTAAGGCCCAGGGGAAGAGCTTTCTCTGTGGCGGCCCCGGCCCTCTGGAATCAACTCCCCCCAGAGATTAGAACGGCCCCCACCCTCCTTGTCTTTCGCAAACTGCTCAAGACCCACCTTTGTCGCCAGGCATGGGGGAGTTAAGATATTTCTTCCCCTAGGCCATTACAAGTTATGCATGGTATGTTTGGGTTTTTTAAAAAAATAATTAGGGTTTTTAGTTGTTTTATTAAATTGGATTGTTACGTATTGTCTTTTAACATTGTTGTTAGCCGCCGGAGAGGGGTGGCATACAAATCCAATAAATAAATAAATAAAATAAATAAATAGGTATCTACACCTATGGCCTATATACATACAATTAAATAGTATATTTTGGATGTTAATTCTGTTAATTTGAGATCTGAACCTCCAGAGAAGGAAAGTTCAGGATCACCTCTGAAAAACCCGAATGTAATAGATTTGCACTGCTTGCTAAAAACAGGTAGCCTTTCTTACGTGTTTACAATCATTTTCACACACGCAAATGCTGGCCATGCTCCATTTGACAAAGGAGAAACATCCCCCCGAGCAGCATAATGTGCTTAAATGCCCATTATTAGTGACACATCATAAAGCAGAGCTAGCTTCGTTGACTTTGCTCTCCTAAAGGAAACAGGGCTCTGAATTCATCCCAAATGTGTATATATATATATTGACAGGGAGATATACAACATATCAAGTTAGTTTTGATGCCTTGTATATTTGAAATTCCAGGGCTTCTCTAATACACTTGGAATATGTTCTTGATTAAGGATTCTCACTTCGGAAATTTGTGAAATTCAGCACAGACGATGTTTACAGTGATATTTTTTTTGGTTCAGCTCCTCAAACATAGATCCAAAGCTGGTATTGGAAGGAGAGCATTCCAACAGACATTTCACCATAGATATTATATTTTTACTTTCATAAGCAATCAAATTGGCAGTCTTGCGCATTACGGATTGCTTCCGTGATTGGGATAGGACTGGACTGCATGAAGGCCACTTAAACTGTAATATGGTTTTTTCCTAATAGATATATATATATATATAATACTTTTGTGATCATTTCTATTAACCGGAAAAATCGATCTGTGAAAACATAAATACCAGGAGCGGAATGTCTTGCTCTCATGCAAGTGAGAACGAGTCCTCAGAGAGGGGCAGCATACAAATCTAATAAATTATTATTAATTATTTTTATTTCCTTAAAAGGCAGATCAAATTCCACCTTTTGGGGTTTTTTTTTAATGAGCATCGCACGCACTCTGCAACTCTTTTTTTTTAATGCATTAGATTTTTGTACTTTTAACATGGTTTTTAATGTTACATAGAAACATTGAAGATTTACAGCAGATGTGGTCCATCTAGTCTGCCCTTATACCATTTCCTGTATTTTATCTTAGGATGGATATATGTTTATCCCAGGCATGTTTAAATTCAGTTACTGTGGATTTACCAACCACGTCGGCTGGAAGTTTGTTCCAAGGATCTACTACTCTTTCAGTACAATAATATTTTCTCACGTTTTTTCTGATCATTCCCCCAACTAACCTCAGATTGTGCCCCCTTGTTATTGTGTTCACTTCCCTCCTGGACCTTATTTAACCCTTTAACATATTTAAATGTTTCGATCATGTCCCCCCTTTTCCTTCTGTCCTCCAGACTATACAAATTGAGTTTATTAAGCCTTTCCTGGTAAGTTTTATGCTTAAGACCTTCCACCATTTTTGTAGCCCATCTTTGGACTCGTTTAATTTGATCAATATTTTTTTGTAGATGAGGTCTCCAGAATGGACACAGTATTCCAAATGTGGTCTCACCAGCGCTTTATACAGCAGGATCATAATCTCCCTCTCCCTGCTTGTTATACCTCTAGCTATGCAGCCAAGCATTCTACCCGCTTTCCCTAGTGTTCTTGTGTCTAGTTGTCTTGGTGTCCACGTTTTGAGGGTAAGAGGTAGAAGCAACCTAGTAAAAATATACGGAGTAGCTGAATGTACTTGCCCTTTGACCTCTTCGTTGCTTTTTGCAACTGAGATTCTTCTCCAGGGGCTCATGAACCTCCCTTGTCAAACCCAGACCCTTGTAGCAGGGCCCTAAGATGGACTCTTGATTTCCCCTCCTTGACTACCTCTTTGATTCAGCCTTCAGCTAGCAAATTAAGAAAACCAGGCTCCAAACAAATGACTGTTTTATCTGTAAGAGGCTACTCATCAGAGATTTTCTAGTCCACTTCCCACAGCTTTTTCCCTACATTAGACCAGCCATGCCAATTACTTAAGAGTGATTTATAATAATTACAGCAGCCAAGCAGGATGCAAGAGGAGGTTGTAATGCCTTCTCGTTGCTGTCATTAATACTTCTTTGCTTCAAAGGAAAATAACAGGGTAAAACAGCAGGGACGGAGACCTTGAGGGTTGCAAGTTGGCCTTCTCTTAGGGCATGAGCCTTGGCAAATGACCTAAAAGGGCAACAGCTATTTTTAATCTTATCCATATTTTTATTTATTTTTCATTGGTTGCCCATAAAATTTGATTCCAACGGTCCTAGCCACTGGCCCATGATTTTAAAGTAGCAATCGATCAGAACAGTTTTAGTAAAAAGTTTGACTTAAATACAATACAGTGTTCCCTCGATTTTCGCTGGTTCGAACTTTGCGAATAGCCTATACCATGGTTTTTCAAAAAAACGTAATTAAAAAATACTTCCCGGGTTTTTTTCTATACCACGGTTTTTCCCACCCTATGATCTCATACGTCATTGCCAAACTTTCATTTGCCATTGCTGATTGGCTGAAATCTTGGCCAATCAATGTTGTTATCACAAAAAAAAAAAAATTGTTAATAAATAATTATGTTTATAAATATCAGGATCACTAAGTGTCTTATTCAATGGTGAGTACCAGTAATAATGGTGAGTAAATGGTTGTTAAGGGAATGGGAAATGGTAATTTAGGGGTTTAAAGTGTTAAGGGAAGGCTTGTGATACTGTTCATAGCCAAAAATGGTGTATTTACTTCCGCATCTCTACTTTGTGTAAATTCGACTTTCGCGGGTGGTCTCGGAATACATCCGCTGCAAAAATAGAGGGAACACTGTACTTGTTTATGCAGTGATGGGCTACCAAAATTTTTACTGCCACACTGTGGGTTATTTTGTGGGTGTGGCTTGATGGTCATGTGACTGGATAGGAGTGGCTTGCCAGCCATGTGACCAAGCGGGAATGGCTATTGAGATATTTATTTATTTATTTTGACTTCCATGCTGCCCAATCCTGTAGGACTCATCTACATTGTAAGTGAGAAAAAAAGCCATAAGCCAATTGTTTTTCAGCGCCATTGTAACATGGTCCCTAAACCAATGGTTGTAAATTGAAAAGGACCTGCCCTCCAATATCTCTTTTCTTTTTCCTTCTCTTCTATTCTTTTGTGCATAGAAATAAGCGAGTTACCTTTTATTTCTCCAAAGTTCCCTGATCCCATGGCAAGGAGCTTGTCTTTCCAATCTTTTGATAGTAGTTTTTCAATACTTGGGGTTTCTGAATGAAGAGAAAGAGAGAGAAAAAAGAGAATCAACCTGGCTGGTAGCACAATAGAACTCATTAAAAGTCTATCCGCTAAAAAATAAGTGTGATCCCATCACGGACCCCGGTTCATAATGACTTCATCAACATACTGATAAGAGGGGAAATAATGTTGATTTTTTTTTTTTAGAAAAAAGAATGCGTTTTGTCACCTGCTGTTTCAAAATCATTAGCTTTTCCTCTTTCGGAACAAAGCTGTTTCCATATGACAATGCGCACACAGAAACCTGGTGTGCATTGTTTTTCAATTTAGAGAACAAGTTTTTGCTCATAATGGATGCTTGTCAATTTCAGGGTGTTAGCCCGTAGTAAAAAAAAAATATAATTATGTTGATAAAATGCACAGGGCGAGGGGGGGAGGCGGAAGAGTAAAAAAACAACAAGGCAAAGAATTAGCGACTAAATCTGCTACATGTAATTATATCCCTCGGTGTGTTTACAATTACATCCACTTTACAATGTGTTTAAACATAGTGTGGTGGTAAGCATGCTGTGGCAAGATTTTTTTTTTCCCCTCCCCAAGCCCCTCTCCCTTCTAACACACTCACCATAAAAAAATAATAATAAGTGCAGCAGTTGTAATAATAATCCCCCAAAAGAGCTCGGAATAGTAAAAGCCAGCACTATGGTGCTTCGAATTGTATTTGAAAAGGGAGTTTTAGAATGCGTGAAGCTCTAAAGCTGTTCCCAGGTTCTATTCCCAGGCAAAGCTAGGAAAAAATATTTATACTTATATAAATATAAATATACTTATAAAAATATAAATAAATATCAAATTTAACTAAGGAGGTAGCATTAGATTAACAACATATGCCAAAAATAAAGACTTAACAGTATAGATGTAATGTTAAATAACATGGAATTTAAAAAGTTATAGTGACAGCTTAAGCATGCGGAAATGTTACCAGTCTGTTAAATATTTATTTATTTACTTACTTACTTACTTACTTACTTACTTACTTACTTACTTACTTACTTACTTATTAAATTTGTATGCCGCCCCTCTCCGTAGACTCGGGGCGGCTCACAACAGTAATAGAAAACAATATATAATACAAATCTAATAATTAAAACTAAAAACCCATAATTTAAAAAATATGCACACAACATACCAAACATAAACAGTATAGGCCTGGGGGAGTTATCTCAGTTCCCCCATGCCTGATGGCAGAGGCGGGTTTTAAGGAGTTTACGAAAGGCAAGGAGGGTGGGGGCAGTTCTAATCTCAGGGGGAAACTGGTTCCAGGGGGCCGGGGCTGCCACAGAGAAGGCTCTTCCCCTGGGTCCCGCCAGACGACATTGTATAATATGCATTAGAATTAAACTCACTGGGGGAAGGGTTTGGAAGAGAAAGAGAAAGTAGGAAGCAAAGAAGAGAAGGAGGAGAGGGAAGTAGGAAGGGGGCAGAAGGAGTAAACAGGTAGGTAGGGGAGGAGGAGATGGAGGGGCAGAGTGTGAAAAAAAAGGAAAAAACCAGACTGATTAGTAACAGCAAGACTAGGTGTAAAAATAGGTTATTGAACTCTGATTGATTTGAAAATGTATATACTATTGATATATTCGTAAGGTATACGTATTGATGCATATATGGAAACTGTGGAGAAAAAATAAGAATTCTTTATCAACCACCAAATTGCTTTGAATGTTAGTAGTTCAGATTCTTGTAAATAGCTTACGGTTGCAATAAACATTTATACTCATTTGACTCTCCTGATGTCTCCAGTGTTTGGCAGAAAGCTGCCTGGAGTTACCTATATTTTAGTTGGGCAGCCATATAAATTTGTTAAATAAATAAATGTAAGCATCTGACTAAGAGGCAAGGATCGAGTGAGGATTTATTGTCCATGAATTTATTCCAGAGATTGACCTAATAGTCCTTAATAATTCCCTAATATATTATTTCCCTAATAATAATTCTGTGTTAGCAAAAACGTCAGAAGAGAAGGATTTAGGGGTAGTGATTTCTGACCAGTGTTCCCTCTAATTTTTTGGGGGGGTGGGCGGAAAAGTATAGTGTCTGAGCAGCAGTCCCTTCGGGACTGGGCGGCACAGAAATAATAAATAAATAAACAAACAAACAAACAAATAAAAAACCCACCCTGTTTTGCCTCAGAGAATTTCAAAATAAAATACTGTACTGTGTGTCTATAACAGTGAGCTCATAATAGGGCAACTCTATCAATATCAAAATGCCACTTAAATAGTTGAGCTAGTTTCAAACTAGATTTTGATTTTCTTTCTCTCTTCCTTACTCCCATTCTTTTTCTTTTCCTCCCTCTCTTTTTTCTATCTGTTTCTCTCTCTTCCTCTCTTCCTCTCTCTCTCCTTCCCTCTCACTCTTTCCCTCTTGGCTTCTGGGCAGGTTTGGAAAACTCTGAGTTGATGATGATTTTTAAGTGAGCGATTGCTCACTGCTCAGCTTAGAGGGAACTATGTTTCTGACAGTCTCAAATTGGGTGAACAGTGCAGTCAGGTGGTAGGAAAAGCAAGTAGGATACTTGGCTGCATAGCTAGAGGTATAACAAGTAGTAAGAGGGAGATTGTGATCCTGCTGTATAGAGTGCTGGTGAGACCACATTTGGAATACTGTGTTCAGTTCTGGAGGCCTCACCTACAAAAAGCTTTTGATAAAATTGAACGGCTTCAAAAAGGGTGGAAGGTCTTAAGCATAAAACTTATCAGGAAAGACTTCATGAGCTCCATCAGTATAGTCTGGGGGACAGAAGGAAAAGGGGGGACGTGATCAAAACGTTTAAATATGTTAAAGGGTTAAATAAGGTTAAGGAGGGAAGGGTTTTTAATAGGAAAGTGAACACAAGAACAAGGGAACACAATCTGAGGTTAGTTTGGGGAAAGATCAGAAGCAATGTGAGAAAATATTATTTTACTGAAAGAGTAGTAGATGCTTAGAAGAAACTTCCAGCAGACGTGGTTGGCAAATCCACAGTAACTGAATTTAAACATGCCTGGGATAAATATATATCCATCCTAAGATAAAATACAGGAAATGGTATAAGGGCAGACTAGATGGACCATGAGGTCTTTTTCTGCCGTCAATCTTCTATGTTTCTATGTTTCTATAATAAAAGGCAGGGAATCAGATGTATTAATTTAATTTTATTTGTACACTCTTTAAGTTAGTGTGCTAAAAGAGAGAGGGGGGAGAGAGAGAGGGAGAGAGAGAGACAGAGAAGAATCCCACAATTCCTTAAAACAAAGTCTGCAAGATTAGATTCTCAGTGTTGGATCAAGTTGACTAGAGAAAGTAAGCAACTCAATGTGTACATTGCTTGCTTCACTATTTTTCAACCTTGGCAACTCCAGGATGTCAGGACTTCAACTCCAAGAATTACCCAGCTGGGATATTGACTGGGATATAGTAGGAGTTGAAGACTGAGAATTCTGGGAGTTAAAGTCCATCCATCTTAAATTTAAGTTTAAGTTTAAGTTTAATCAGATTTGTATGCCGCCCCTCTCCGCAGACTCGGGGCGGCTCACAGCAATAACAATACAATGTAAAACAAATCTAATTTTAAGTTAATTTAAAATACACCACAAATTAAAACCAATCATACACACTAGCGTACCATGCATAAATTTTATAAGTCTAGGGGGAGGGAACATGTCAATTCCCCCATGCCTGACGACAGAGGTGGGTTTTAAGGAGCTTACGAAAGGCTAGGAGGGTGGGGGCAACTCTGATATCTGGGGGGAGTTGGTTCCAAAGGGTCGGGGCCGCCACAGAGAAGGCTCTTTCCCTGGGTCCCGCCAAATGACATTGTTTAGTTGACGGGACCCAGAGAAGGCCAACTCTGTGGGACCTAATTGGTCGCTGGGATTCGTGCGGCTGAAGGCAGTCCCGGAGATATTCTGGTCCAGTGCCATGAAGGGCTTTATAGGTCATAACCAACACTTTGAATTGTGACCGGAAACTGATCGGCAACCAATGAAGACTGCGGAGTGTTGGTGTGACATGGGCATATTTAGGGAAGCCCATGATTGCTCTCACAGCTGCATTCTGCACGATGTGAAGTTTCCGAACACTCTTCAAAGGTAGCCCCATGTAGAGAGCATTACAGTAGTCGAGCCTCGAGGTGATGAGGGCATGAGTGACTGTGAGCAGTGACTCCCGGTCCAAATAGTCATGGTGAAGAAACATTGGCTTACTTAAAAGATATGTGTTTATGATTTTCTATGCAACGATTTCGTCGCTGATAATTCTTTGTCTCTGTCCTTGCTTCTCCCACGATACTTTTTTAAAAAAATGTGTATTTTCTTGCAATTATAAAGTACAAAACCTAATACAACCCACAGGACATTCAACTGGCTTCCGAACAATGTGATTGTATATTCTAGTCAGCAATTAGAAAGGTTCGCAACGTAATAGCTTTCAATCCTGCGATTAGTACGGCGTTGAGACAGAAAATGGAGTGCAGTAAAATATAAGTGCTCCAGTATGTTCCATCTAAATAACAATGGCCACAGCAAGTACCTTTATCTTGTGGCATTAACCGCTATCCCCTGTATTCTGTGCTCAGGTCTAATTTGAGCCGGTGTTTGTCTAAACCCCGACTTGGGAAAGGGAGTTACAGTGTTCCCTCGCTTTTCGCGGGGGATGCGTTCCGAGACTGCCCGCGAAAGTCGAATTTCCGCATAGTAGAGATGCAGAAGTAAATACACTATTTTTGGCTATGAACAGTATCCCAAGCCTTCCCTTAACACTTTAAACCCCTAAATCGCAATTTTCCATTCTCTTAGCAACCATTCAGATTATTACTCACCATGTTTATTTTTTAAAGTTTATTAAAAAAAATATTTATTAAAAGCAGACGAAAGTTTGGCAATGACATATGACGTCATTGGGTGGGAAAAACCATGGTATAGGGAACAAACCCGCAAAGTATTTTTTAATTAATATTTTTGAAAAACCGTGATATAGACTTTCCCCGAAGTTCGAACCCGCGAAAATCGAGGGAACACTGTATATGTTAACTTTTCAAAGGAATTGTCTGGCTTGGAGTCTGCCCATTATTAGCAGCTGGTAAATTTCCTCTCCCGAAAGACAAGACAGAACAATAAAGAAAGAGATGCGCAGGCAACACATTGTTGATTAAACTGTCTAATTTTGTTTTCCTTCCTTTGTTTTTTTTTCCCCAAAACTGACATCTCCATACTAAATGACAGTCACAAACGCCAGGAACAAACTGCTAAACAATCTTAGGGTTATTTTTGGTTTAGCCTCAAGCGTGTCTTGCTATCCAAAGTGAAACCTAGGAAGCTGTTTGACGAGTACGTTTAGGAAATATTTCCATATCTAATTCTCCCAAGGCTTTGATCAGAGTAGCATCCTCAGCCTAGATGTATTGATCATTTTACAAATAGCTGTACAGTGGTACCTCTACCTAAGAACGCATCTATTTACGAACTTTTCTAGATAAGAACCGGGTGTTCAAGATTTTTTTGCCTCTTCTCAAGAACCATTTTCCACTTACAAACCCGAGCCTCCAAAACTGTAACTGGAAAAGGTGGGGAGAAGCCTCTGTGGGGCCTCTCTAGGAATCTCCTGGGAGGAAATAGGGCCAGAAAAGGCAGAGAGAAGCCTCTGTGGGGCTTCTCTAGGAATCTCCTGGGAGGAAACAGGGCCAAAAAAGGCAGGGAGAAGACTCCATGGAGCCTCTCTAGGAATCTCCTGGGAGGAAACAGGGCCAGAAAAGACGGGGAGAAGCCTCTGTGGGGCCTCTTTAGGAATCTCCTGGGAGGAAACAGGGCCAGAAAAGGTGGGGAAGAGCCTCCGTGGGGCCTCTCTAGGAATCTGCTGGGATGAAACAGGACCAGAAAAGATGGGGAGAAGCCTCTGTGGGGCCTCTCTAGGAATCTCCTGGGAGGAAACAGGGCTGGAAAAGGCAGGGAGAAGCCTCTGTGGGGCCTGTCTAGGAATCTCCTGGGAGAAAACAGGGCCAGAAAAGGTGGGGAGAAGCCTCTGTGGGGCCTCTCTAGGAATCTCCTGGGAGGAAACAGGGCCAGAAAAGGCAGGGAAGAGCCTCCGTGGGGCCTCTCTAGGAATCTCCTGGGAGGAAACAGGGCCAGAAAAGGCAGGGAGAAGCCTCCATGGGGCCTCTCTAGCAATCTCCTGGGAGGAAACAGGGCCTCCACCCTCCTTGTGGTTCCCCCAATCACACACATTATTTGTTTTTATATTGATTCCTATGGGAAAAATTGCTTCTTCTTACAAAGTTTTCTACTTAAGAACCTGGTCTCGGAACGAATTAAGTTCGTAGGTAGGGGTACCACTGTATTTGTGGAAGGGCTTTGGACTTGTACATAAATTGAGCTAAGCCGTCAAAAGCTCCAAGTTTAATGTAAAACGTGTCGTATTTTGAACTTGAAAATGATGACACAACGGATTAAGAATCACACTTGTTATCCTGGTGCATTTGATACCTCTCTGCCCTGCTCCTTCCAAATTTAAACACTGCAATCTGTTGACTCCCAACTTGGAAAATCCAAAGTCTTTGCATTGTTCATGACGGTGAGGGTAAGTGTTAGGATTGTTGCTCTACACTAGAATTGTAGGTTGCACGTTCTTGGTATCCGTTACCAGTCCAAATCCTGTCTAAGTGTGAGGCGTGCCATGTTGCGCCGGTTGTCATTTCCCCCCAGTCAACTCCACGGTCACCTCTGACAAAACTGACAACATCTTTGCTCCAGATAAGAGTAAGAAGAAACTGGGCCCACATATGCGCCACCTATACATCCTTCCACCACCCGTTTTGGGCCTGGAAAGCCTCCTGCACCAAATTTTGCCAGCACTAGTGCTCTGCTGCCGCCGCCGCTTCTCCTCCTGCTCTGAGAAGCCTCCAGCATAGCCGTTCATGCGGGCAAGGTTTAGTGCAACCCCCTTGTGCCACAACACAATTCAAAGTGTTGGTTATGACCTGTAATGGGCAGCCAAAATTTTTACTGCCACACTGTGGGTGTGGCTTATTTTGTGGGTGTGGTTTAATGGTCATGTGACCAGGTGGGAGTGGCTTGAACGATCATCATTGCTCAAGTGAACTATTAAGTCCTCAACTTACAACCTTACCAGGGTCGCTCGCTGGGGTGACAATTTGCTTCACGTTTCCTGCGCTCTCCTTCCTGGGTCACCCTCCCGCCTAAGGCTAGGTAGCTAGGTGAATGTGTGCTGCCAGAAGAATAAATGCTGCCAGCGCTGCTTCCATCCACAACTTCTGCTTACACCTTAGGCCGGAGGTGGCCGCGTGAGGCTGGAGGGGAGCTGGCCACGAGAGAGGGAAGCTTGTCCGAGGCCAAGAAGGAGGAAAGAGGAAAAAAGCATGGAGCGCAGACACAGCAGCAGCAGCAAAGAAAAAAAAGGAGAGATGAGACGAGACCAGTAATGCTGGAAGTGACAGACGCCAATCAGCTGGAGCTATGCATGCATCTTCATTTCTACTGGTGGAACTGCATTCCACCCTGTCCTGCCTGCTGTCCACCCCTGGTTATGACCTATAAATCCCTACATGGCATCGGACCATATTACTTACGGAACCGTCTTCTGCCTCACATGTCCCAGTGGCTGGTCAGCTCACACAGAGTTGGCCTTCTCCAGGTCCTGTCAACTAGACAATGCTGCCTGGTGGAACCTAGTGGAAGAACCTTCTCTGTGTTGGCCCCAGCCCTTTGGAATCAATTTCCCCCAGAGTTTCTGGGTTTGGGTAAAACTGCACCCATAGCAAAGCCTTTGCGTTAATAACCATTGAATTAGCTCATCTAAGAGTTTCAGAAAAAACACAACGATGGAACTGACAAGACTTCCTTCTTCAACAGCACAGTTGCCAGATGTTAGCCAGATGTGGAATGCTCCATCCAGGCTACGTGGATGCAGAACAAGTCAGTGTGGGCGCTTCTACTGAAAGTGGCATTGAGAATTAAAGAAAACCTTTTAGCAGCCTTGAATAAGTAATATAAACATTGCTATTTCCTTTTTTGTCTTTCTAATGTTGCTTCAAAAAAGAGAGAGAAAGAAATCCTTGAACGGTAAGTAAACAGGCCCAACGTACCACCGTATTTGCCGTGGAAGATTGTCAGTCATTAAAAGCTAACAAACCTTCATGAAGCAGGAATGCGGTAACAGAAATCTATTCTGGATTAACAATAGGCTACGGATCCCACTAGCACCCTCTTCCTTCTAAGCCTATTGTAAGCAAGGTCTCGGACAAAGCTTTCCTCCTACGGCTAGACAAAATATTCACCTTCGAGCACTGATAAAGAAACAGCAGACTTTGAGACTTGTGGTTAAAGCGGTGTTTCTCAAATAGTGCGATGGGACACCCCCCCAAGGGGTGGCGCAGAGCGATGCCAGGCGAAGGCATGTAACCCCAGGGAACATGCTTCTTCTGCTACAGGGAGTAGGGATTTTTTGTATTTGTATTTGTATTTGTATTTATTAGATTTGTATGAAGACTCGGGGCGGCTAACAACAACAAAAAAGACAATGTGAACAAATCTAATATTAAAAATAATCTAAAAAACCCCAATTTAAAGAACCAATCATACATACAAGCATACCATGTATAAATTCTATAAGCCTAGGGGGAAGGGGAAATTTAAATTCCCCCATGCCTGACGACAGAGGTGGGTTTTAAGGAGCTTGCGAAAGGCAAGGAGGGTGGGGGCAACTCTGATATCTGGGGGGAGCTGGTTCCAAAGGGTCGGGGCCGCCACAGAGAAGGCTCTTCTCCTGGGTCCCGCCAAACGACATTGTTTAGTTAACGGGACCCGGAGAAGGCCAATTCTGTGGGACCTAACCGGTCGCTGGGATTCGTGCGGGAGAAGGCGGTCCCAGAGATATTCTGGTCTGATGCCATGAAGGGTTTTATAGGTCATAACCAACACTTTGAATTGTGACCGGAAATTGATTGGCAACAAATGCAGACTGTGGAGTGTTGGTGTAACATGGGCATACCTTGGGAAGCCCATGATTGCTCTCGCAACTGCATTCTGCACTGAACAATAGCACACAGCACAAAGTAGGAGATATGAAGTGCAGATAACAAACCCTTAAGAGAAACATTGAACAGGGATTAAAAGAAAGGAGGAGAGAGATGGAGATAATGAGACAAAGATAAGTCTCCCAAAAACTATGACGAGGCGTATGCAGCGCTTGGGTTCACTGTGACTACGGTGGGAGGCGAGGAAAGACCGCTATTTTTACTATGTCTAAAAATGTTGGCAGCGGACAAAATGAAGCCAAATAAATTAAGGTATCACTTAAACCTATTACACCCCAATCACGCTGATAAGCTGCTTGGGTTTGGATTCCCCTGCAGCATCGCAAAAACATGGAAGTCCGGAGGTGGTGTTTCCCATGGAGAGGAGCCTCAGGGGAATCCCAGCAGTGCAAAAACGGGCACTTCGCTGGCAACAGAAGTCTGGAGGTGGGGCATCCCAGTGGCGGCGGCTTGGGTTTGTAAGGTGAAAATAGTTTGGAAGAAGAGGCAAAAAAAATCTTAAACCCCGGGTTTGTATCTCGAAAAGTTTGTATGATGAGGGGTTTGTAAGACGAGGTATCACTGTACATGTATGTGCTGGCCAGCTGATTTTTGGCTACCCACAGAGGCTCTTGGAGGGTGTTTTTGGCTTCCAGAGAGCCTCCGAGAGGATAGGAGAGGGCGTTTTTACCCTCCCGCATGTTGTGGTTAGCTCTGGCCCTGCTCCTGCCCCAAGGACTGTGGATGTGGGGGAGACATCCACATGCTGCAGGCCTGTTTTGCCCCCGGTGGAATCTGCTGATGAAGGCTCCTCTGACCAAGAAGACATGAGTGACAGGGAGGAGGAGAGTGTGGCAGACAGCTCAGAAGGAGATCAATTATCTAGCTCCTCCTTGGATTCGGAACAAGAGTTAATGATACAGCCACGCATGCAGAGAGCGATGCATAGGCAACAACAACTGAGAGATTATTATCAAAGAAAATGAGGCCACCTGTGGTTGGGTGGGGCTGTGGTAATTAGTGATATTGCTATAAATAGCAGCCTGTGGGTTTGGCCATTGTGGAGGATTATCTGATCGTTGTGTTTTGTGCCTGCCTTGCTGACTTCGACCTTTGTGTGCTGATTTTTCCTCGCTTTGAAACTAAATCAGGGCAAAGTGTGTTTCACTTTGTGAGAGAAGAAGGACTGTGAATTGCCTCACAGCTGCAAGCTAAGTATCTAAGAACTGATAAGGGATTTGTACAAATTACCAGTTTGTTTGGAGACAGTGCTCTTTGCTATACCAAAAGAGGGCTTCGTTTAAGTGAATTTTCATTATAAAGAACATTGTTTTGAATTTTCAAATGTGTGTGTGTCTGAAATTTGTACCTGTGAATTTTTGGGAGGATTCTACCAGAGAGCCCGGCAGAACACCGCAGCTGCAGGGAAGCCTTTGGAGCCTGGGGAGGGCAAAATGTGAGCCTACTGGGCCCACCAGAAGTTGGAAAACAGGCTGTTTCCTGCCTCCAGAGGGCCTATGGGAGGGGGGGGAAAGCTTTTTACGACCTCCCCAGGCATTGAATTATGGGTGTGGGCACTCATACATGCACGATAGAGAGCTCACATGCTCTTTCGGCACCTGAAGAAAAAAAAGATTCGCCATCACCTGCCTAACCTGGTTTGATTCACAAGGACCCTGTTCCTCCTTGGCTTTTCTGCCTTTAGCATCCTCTCTCTCTCTCTCTCCCTGTGTCTCTCGCTTTCTCTCTCTCTCTCTTCCTTTCCTCTACGCTCACTTTGACAGCTGTCTTCCCATCATCCCAACAGGTGCTATTAGTGCCTGAACAAAGGGTGAGGCTTTTAAGCCACTGGCTGTTGACAAGTGAAAAGGAAACAACTAATGGCTCGGCACTGCTCTTCTCCCTGGGTCACTCAACCAACGGTAATCGCTATTATTTTTATTTATTAGTTCTACCGCACTGTCCTCTAACCTGCCTTTGCCCACCCGCCTCAGCTGCCTTCATTCCGTGACAGCCCGGAGCATTTTAACTTTTAATAAATAAAAAAGGAGAAGTGGGGGTGGAGAACCACTCCTTTCCCCACCCACCCCCCAACAACTGAGCAAGCTTTTTTGGTAAAGTGCCTGGCTAATGAATGTTGTCCATTTAGAGCTGGATAATTTATGATGTCAGCAGAGGCAGAGGTTGGGGGTGAAGGGGTGGAAGGGAGGCGGCACCAGGATTTCGGACGTTTGCTTCGTGGTGAGCAATGAAAGATGCAAGCGGAGAGGAGAAGAAGGGAAGAAGACATGGGAGTGAAGGTCTTCCTTTGCGCTAGAAGGAAGGAAGGAAGGAATGGAGGGAGGGAGAGAGGAAGGGGGGGAGGGAGGGAGGACAGAGGAAGGATGGGCAAAAGCCAGAAGACGTGGGAGTGAAGGTCTTCCTTCGCGTTAGAAAGAAGGAAGGAAGGAAGGAAGGAATGGAGGGAGGGAGGGAGGAAGGGAGGGAGGAAGGGAGGACAGAGGAAGGATGGGAAAAAGCTAGAAGACGTGGGAGTGAAGGTCTTCCTTCGCATTAGAAGGAAGGAAGGAAGGAAGGAATGGAGGGAGGGAGAGAGGAAGGGAGGAAGGAAGGAAGGAAGGGAGGGAGGGAGGACAGAGGAGGGATGGGCAAAAGCCAGAAGACGTGGGAGTGAAGGTCTTCCTTCGCATTAGAAGGAAGGAAGGAAGGAATGGAGGGAGGGAGAGAGGAAGGGAGGAAGGAAGGAAGGGAGGGAGGGAGGACAGAGGAGGGATGGGCAAAAGCCAGAAGACGTGGGAGTGAAGGTCTTCCTTCGCGTTAGAAGGAAGGAAAGAAGGAAGGAAGGAATGAGGGAAGGGAGGAAGGGAGGAAGGACAGAGGAGGGATGGGCAAAAGCCAGATATAAAGAGTTAATAGATAAGACAGATGGACAGAACAGGTCAACAGAATGAATGGATGCGTGCATGGATGGATGAAAGGATGGTTGAAGATAAGATAAGGCAAGGCAAGATAAGACAAGATGATGATAGATAGTTGATGGATAGATAGGTAGGTAGGTAGGTAGGTAGGTGGGTGGGTGGGTGGGTGGATGGATGATAGAGACACCCTATTTTACTTCCCCACCACTCCCAAACCATACTGATTAACTAAATATGGCACTACATAATTCAATTGCATGTTATGCTACTTTAGTGACCATCAGAAGCCACAATGAAAGCATTAAGACAGCATGAATTACTTGATCTGGAAGAAGCCTTTAAAATGCTGCCTGAAAATATACATGATATTGGGTTGCAGCTATTATTTCATGTGCAGAATGAAAAGTAAGAATCATCATCAAGGAAAGAGAAAACCCCCAGATCCAATGAAATGCTTGCAAGCCTTCTTTAAAATGTAACAGCCTGTTTTGCCACTGGAAGTGAGAAGAGAACCATTCATGCCTGATGCTAAACAACTCCACATCCTGAACCCTTCTTGCATAACATATGTGAAAACAAAATCACAATCATTAATGTGCCAGATGCCAGCAAAACACGAGGTGCTTTTTTTTATATATAAAAAAATCCTCCATAAATCAGAGTTAATAAAGAACAAGGTACTAGTTTCGCAATAAATAAAAAAGGATTTGCCTTCCCCCCTTTTTTTCTCTCTCTCTTCAGTATAGAAGATATTTGCATAAAATCATAATGTCAAATTAAGTAGAAATTATTAAAGCAAATGTCAGCGTTGAATCTGCTTGAAGCGGAGGGGGTGGGGGACTTTTGCAAGATTCATTGGTGAGGTTCTTGACTAAAATACAGGATCCCATCTGCTCTGGCAACTTATTGTCCTCATTCACACTTGTTGCTGTTTGTAGTATTAAAATACTTCCATTCTCCCCTGCACTATTTACGGTGTAGATAAACTTAACATTTCCTGTTGCTTGATCTAATGAAATCAAAAGGAAAGAAAGAGAGAGAGAGAGAGAGAGAGAGAGAGAATTTTTTTTTAAAAATGGACATTTATACCAAGTTATAGGTGAGGAAGCAATTAGAAATACAGTGGTGCCTCTACTTAAGAATGCCTCTACTTACAAGCTTTTTGAGATAAGAACCGTGAGTTCAAGATTTTTTTGGCTCTTCTCAAGAACTATTTTCCACTTAGAAACCCGAGTCTCCGAAATTGTAACCAGAAAAGGCGGGGAGAAGCCTCTGTGGGGCCTCTCTAGGAATCTCCTGGGAGGAAACAGGGCCGGAAAAGGTGGGGAGTATTAAATAGGACACTCAGTCAGCATTGAACACAGCTTTATTGGAATCCACATCAGTTCGGAATACACAGCTCTGAGGCACCTCTAAAGACAGGCGATAAAGAACCCTCCCCCAAGACCAGCAACCAATTAACTTGCAGTAAACCTCCCGCCAAAACAACCTAACTTCCCTAGCAACACACACAACCAATAGAACAACAATCCCTAGTTTCTGGGCAGGACATAACAGGGAGAAGCTTCTGTGGGGCCTCTCAAGGAATCTTCTGGGACGAAACAGGGCCGGAAAAGGAGGGGAGAAGCCTCCGTGGGGCCTCTCTAGGAATCTCCTGGGAGGAAACAGGGCCTCCACCCTCCCTGTGGTTTCCCCAATCACATGCATTATTTGCTTTTACATTGATTCCTATGGGAAAAATTGCTTCTTCTTACGAACTTTTCTACTTAAGAACCTGGTCACGGAACAAATTAAGTTCATAAGTAGAGGTACCTATCACTTGTTTAGCGTCCATTCCAAGCTTCTCCCTGCCTTTTCTGGTTACAGTTTTGGAGGATCAGGTTTGTAAGTGGAAAATGGTTCTTGAGAAGAGGCAAAAAAATATCTTGAACACCCGGTTCTTATCTAAAAAATTTCGTAAGTAGAGGCATTCTTAGGTAGAAGTACCACTGTATATATAAATTTTGCACATTGATACAAACTTTGCCTTGAAATGAAAAACAATGAAAACAGGAGAGGGAGTTATTTTACATGAGGTCTAAAGTTTGTCTTATACATGCTTATTTATACATAATTTGCTTATGCAGAGACAATTCGGATGCTGCTGCCTAAGCTATGGAATTCATTTATTTACAGATCAACCATTCTTATATCAGAATGTGTAGCTAGCCATCTTTACATATTTTGTATGCTGGGCTGCAATAAAGATAATGCAACATGTTCGTTCCAAGCGTTATTTTTTTTGTTTCTGATTGGGTGTTTATATGCTAGCCATTCAGCCCTCACGGTTGATCACTAGAGCAAGAGAATACAACAGGCAAACTAGGAACACTAATGCAATTAAAATCTACCATTTATTCTCTATCATCTATTTATAATCTATTTATCATCTATCTCTATTTACCCTATCACTATGCATACATAAATATCAATTGATCATCTATCTCTCCCCCTCCCTTCCTCTACATAGATAGATAGATAGATAGATAGATAGATAGATAGATAGATAGATAGATAGATAGAATAGAATAGAATAGAATAGAATAGAATAGAATAGAATTTTTATTAGCCAAGTGTGATTGGACACACAAGGAATTTGTCTTAATGCATATGCTCTCAGCGTACATAAAGTAAAATATACATTTGTCAAGAATAATGTGGTACGACACTTAATGATTGTCATAGGGGTCAAATAAGCAATGAAGAAGCAATATTAATAAAAATCTTGGGATATAAGCAACAAGTTACAGTCATACAGTCAACATGGGAGGAAATGGGTGAAAGGAATGATGAGAAAAACTAGTAGAATAGAAGTGCAGATTTAGTAGAAAGTCTGACAGTGTTGAGGGAATTATTTGTTTAGCAGAGTGATGGCGTTCGTAAAAAAACTGTTCTTGTGTCTAGTTGTCTTGGTGTGCAGTGCTCTGTAGCGACGTTTTGAGGGTAGGAGTTGAAACAATTTGTGTCCAGGATGTGAGGGGTCAGTAAATATTTTCCCTGCCCTCTTTTTGACTCGTGCAGTATACAGGTCCTCAATGGAAGGCAGGTTGGCAGCAATTGGATAGATAGATAGATAGATAGATAGATAGATAGATAGATAGATAGATAGATAGATAGATAGATAGATAGATAGATGGTAGGATGGATGGATGGATTGGTGGTTGGATAGATGGATAATATGTGGATGGATGGATGGATGGACAGACAGATCAATTGATATTTATGTGTGTATGATGATAGGGTAAATAGAGATGGATGATAAATGATAAGTTATAGATAGATGATAGATTTGATTTATTTATTAACTGGACTTATATGCTGCCCCTCTCCATGGATTCAAGGTGGCTCACAACATCTCAATAAAAACATAGCATATAAAACATATCTAAATCCGATTAACATAAATAATTAGTCTAAAATATTTTAAAAGGCTAAACATTTAAAAAATTATCTGGCCGGCACACACATGCACGTTGGAGCTGAGCTAGGGCAACGGCTTGTGTGCCAGCAGATATGGCTCCACGTGCCATCTGTGGCCCCCTTGCCATAGGTCCACCATCACTGTTTTATAGTGTTGTTTTATTTAATTTCTGTTTCTTCCATTGTTATGTATTAATATGTTATAAGCCGCCCTGAGTCTCGGGAAAAGGGCAGCCTAGGAATCGAACAAACAAACAAACAAATAATATAATTTAATTTAATAAATTGAATTTATCATTTTGTATAATATATTGAATCGGGCTCTCTGGGTAGCATACAGTTGTACCATGTGAAAGAATTCAAGACATCTGTGCCAGCTTTCCAGATGTGTGTGGGAAGTGTGGTCAACGCCCCAATAGCCTGGGAGAAGTCTGAACCAGCAATAGAGAATCCATGAGCTATGATCACAGCATGTTAAATGATGACCCCCTTAGTGGAAAAGAAGCCGAAACTGGTGTCAGAAAGCCAAGGCAAATTCAAAAGACTAAACATGACACAACCAGCATAACATAAGAAATTGCCCCATAAATTTTGCTGGGTTTTAGAACACGTCTGCCCAGGATCTTTGGGCCAGTTGAGATGCAAACTCTGGAATCCCTCACGGTGATGCGTGGGAGCTAAAATGATGCATTGCATACAACCCAGTTGCACATCTCCACCCCATGTCCAGTCAACGAAGCAGTGGAAGTGATGTGCCGGTGCCTGGAAGTTGTTGGGGTCTGGATGGGTGTCAACAGGCTCAAACTCAACCCAGACAAGACGGAGTGGCTGTGGGTTTTGCCTCCCAAGGACAATGCCATTGGTCCATCCATTACCCTGGGGGGGATTACTGACCTCCTCAGAGAGGGTCCGCAACTTGGGCGTCCTCCTCAAACCACAGCTGACATTAGAGAACCATATTTCGGCTGTGGCGAGAGGTTTGTCTGGTGCACCAGTTGCAGCCCTACCTGGACCAGGAGTCATTGCTCACAGTCACTCATGCCCTCATCACGTCAAGGTTCGACTACTGTAATGCTCTCTACATGGGGCTACCTTTGAAGAGTGTTCGGAAACTTCAGATCGTGCAGAATGTGGCTGCGAGAGCAATCCTGGGCTTCCCTAAATATGCACATGTCACACCAACACTCCGCAGTCTGCATTGGTTGCCGATCAGTTTCCGGTCACAGTTCAAAGTGTTGGTTATGACCTATAAAGCCCTTCATGGCATCGGACCGGAATACCTTAGGGACCGCCTTCTGCCACATGAATCCCAGCGACCGATTAGGTCCCACAAAGTCGGCCTTCTCCGGGCCCCGTCAATAAAACAATGCCGTCTGGTGGGACCAGGGGAAGAGCCTTCTGTATGGCGGCCCCGGCCCTCTGGAATCAACTCCTCCCAGGGATTCACATTGTCCCCACCCTCCTCACCTTCCGCAAGAGTCTAAAGACTTATTACAGCCCCCTGAGAAAGTCCCTGCTCCGTGCTATGACAGGAAAGAGTCCATTCCTACTGTGATGGCCACGGAATAAAAATAAATCAAATGATCTTCTCCTGACCACACAATGACGTGACAGCCAACAATGCATTTTGCATGAAGTTTAATTGGATTCCATGACTTCATCTCAAGTGGTGGAAGCAAATGGCTTTTTGACGGTCTTCAACAAAATGGTGGGCAGAGAGGTTCGCTAGATGGTTTCTTCAGGACAAGATGGAATTGTACAACACCTCCCCATTTGTGGTGGAAGGAAGAGGATGCTCCTGACAGAAAAACGTTATGGAAGGAATTCCCTTCTTTGGAACTGAACATCAGTATGAGACACGAGGGAGGCTACCGTCTTCTGGAGAAAGGATTGTACAATAAATGAGAAGACATTTCCACACATCTCTCTGACTGCATCCCACATAAATAAATTTACTTCACCCATGAAAACCAGAATTCTGGCTTTTGAACATTTCTGGACCACCTCAGAATATCATTCTATGGAGGAGAGCAGTCTTTCTGAAGCAGATGATTCATCTGTGGTCCTTTCCAAGCATTTGGGAAGGTATGTTATGTTTGTTTGTTTTAAAAAATCATTATATACATCCTTGCTTAATTTGATGGTGTGATAGAAATCCATTCCAACTCAACACCATCATTATATCTAGGTATTCCAAGCAAGTTTTGTTTTGTTTTGTTTTGATCTGATCCGTTCTGGTCTGTCTGTCTGTCTGTCTGTCTGTCTGTCTGTCTATCATCTATCTATCTATCTATCTATCTATCTATCTATCTATCTATCTATCTATCTATCTATCTATCTATCTATCATCTATCTATCTATCTATCTATCTATCTATCTATCATCTATCTATCTATCTATCTATCATCTATATATCTATCATCTATCTATCTATCTTTCTATCATCTATCTATCTATCTATCTATCATCTATCTATCTATCTATCATCTATCTATCTATCTATCTATCTATCTATCTATCTATCATCTATCTATCTATCTATCTATCTATCATCTATCTATCCATCTATCATCTATCTATATCTATCTATCTATCAATCATCTATCTATCTATCTATCTATCTATCTATCTATCTATCTATCTATCATCTATCTATCTATCTATCTATCTATCTATCTATCTATCTATCTATCTATCCATCTATCATCTATCTATATCTATCTATCTATCTATCTATCTATCATCTATCTATCTACCTATCTACCTATCTACCTATCTACCTATCCATCTATCATCTATATCTATCTATCCATCCATCCATCCATCCATCCATCCATCCATCCATCCATCTATCTATCTATCTATCTATCTATCTATCTATCTATCTATCTATCTATCATCTATCTATCTATCTATCATCTATCTATCTATCTATCTATCTATCATCTATCTATCTATCTATCATCTATCTATCTATCTATCTATCTATCCATCTATCATCTATCTATCCATCTATCAATCATCTATCTATCTATCTATCTATCTATCTATCTATCTATCTATCAATCATCTATCTATCTATCTATCTATCTATCTATCTATCTATCTATCTATCTATCTATCTACCACCTACCTACCCACCAGCCCAACCACCCACCCATCAGTCTTTTGCAGTGAGGGGGGGGTCCCTCTGACCTTCCTGCCAGTCAGCTGAAAGCTCTGTTGGGAGAATTGGTGCTAGACTTATGGTCGGGGGTCACCACAACATGAGGAACTGTGTTAAGGCGGCCGCGACATTAGAAAGATTGAGAACCACTGCCCAGGGGTGGGCAAAGTTGGCTCTTCTATGACATGTGGACTTCAACTCCCAGAATTCCTGAGCTAGCATGATTGGCTCAGGAATTCTGGGAGTTGAAGTCTACAAGTCATAGAAGAGTCAACCTTGCCTACCTCTGCACTAGGCCAAATTAACAAGAATATATTTTAAGAATAGCCCCATTTCTCACGGGAGAAGAAGGCTATCCCACATCACAAGCGCCTTCTCCTCGAAAACATCACTTTGGGACTAGCCCTCAGCGAGACGGCCCCCACTAAGAGACTCAATGAGAAGCTATTCACTGCTCCTTTGGCAGAGTCTATTGAGCCAGCCGAAGCCTGAGAAAGAGGAAGCGTTAAAACAATGGCTTTAGTTTGGGAGAACAATCGGGTTTTCAACAGTGTGCTTGATCTTTCTCTCTCAAGGCTTCCACCCAACACTGGGACGCCATAGTCCTTTTCCTTATCGTTCGACGGAGCCTGGAGAGCCTTTTGACCAGTACGTCCTTCTCAATACCTCCACAGTGCAGGAGTAGAAACTCACTCCCCTCCGTCCCCCCCCTCCCTTCCTATTTTCTTATATTTGTGTAGCTGTTAGACATTTTGCAAAGGAGGGGAGGACCCAGCCAAGCCTCTCACAACAAAAGAGCTACTGTCACTTCGCCAGTCCTAGACATGGTGGAAATCAGCCCACAGGAAAGGGGCTGGCACCGGCGTTAGGCCTCGGCTGAGCACAGTCACCGCATTCACTCAAATTGGCAACAGGTCTCCCTGTTGCTGGCTTTGAGCTGTGAACAAGGGCCGGGATTGAATAACCAATTATACAACTGCTGACGGAGTTTATCCAAGGTTTGCAAACTGCCATAATAGGCTAGTATTCAAAAGGGCTGTTTTATCCTTTTCCAGATGTAGTGTCATATCTCCCATTTACATGTCGTTTTATTATATCCATCCTTTTTTTTTTTTAAGGTTAATACAATGTCAGGGTCGGGGGCTAATAAACGATGCGATCCAGCATCCACGCACCTTGGTTGGTGCAATTTGTGTAGGGGTTCCTTTTTTCATAAGAAGAGCCGTGCCAAGTCGGGCCAAAGCCCATTGAGTCCAGCATTCTGGGTCACATAGTGGCCCACCAATTGTCCATGGGGATCTTATTTATTTATTTATTGGATTTGTATGCTGCCCCTCTCCGGAGACTCAGAGCGGCTAACAGCAACAATAAAACAGTGTACAATAGTAATCTAATATTAAAAACGATTAAAAACCCATTAATATAAAAACCAAATATACATACATACATACCATGCATAGAATTGTAAAGGCCTAGGGGGAAAGAGGATCTCAATTCCCCCATGACTGACGGCAGAGGTAGGTTTTGAGGAGCTTACGAAAGGCAAGGAGGGTGGGGGCAATTCTAATCTCTGGGGGAGTTGGTTCCAGAGGGCCGGGACCGCCACAGAGAAGGCTCTTCCCTTGGGTCCCACCAAGCGACATTGTTTAGTTGACGGGACCCGAAGAATATCCACTCTGTGGGACCTAATTGGTCGCTGGGATTCGTGCAGCAGAAGGCTGTTCCTGAGATAATCTGGTCCGGTGCCATGAAGGGCTTTATAGGTCATAACCTACACTTTGAATTGTGATCGGAAACTGATCGGCAACCAATGCAGACTGCGGAGTGTTGGTGTGATCTTGAGCAGAAAGAGAAGGCAAGACCCTCCCTTTCCCTTGACCCCAACAAATGGTACCCAAAGGAATCCTGCCTGCCTCAACCAACATAGAGGCGGCACATGGACATCCATTTCAATAACACTGATACACTTGGCATCCATGAATCTGTCTAATCCTGCCTTGAAGCTTCCAGGGCTGACAGCTGTCACGACCTCTTCTGGAAGTGAATTGCATAAACCAAGGACCCTCTGGGTGAAGAAATATTTCCCTTTATTCCCCAGCTGGGGAATTCTAGGAGTTGAAGTCAACCCAGCTTCAAGTTGCTAAAGTTAAGGAACATTGATCTACTCCAGTGTTTCTCAATTATTTTCTGTTAAACTCTCCGCCCCCAGAAGAAATAAATATTTTACACACGCCCAACTCTCTGGCAGGACGATTGTTTGCAATATCCGGCAGGTTTTTGCTGAAAAAAACCAAGTGGCTTATCAGCGTGATTGGGGTGTAGTGTGTTTAAGTGACACCTTAATTTATTTGGCTTCATGCTGTTTGCTGCCATTATTTTTAGACACAGTAAACATACCGATCTTTCCTCATCTCCCACCGTAGTCACAGTGAAGCTAAGCACTACAAACAATTCATCATATTTCCTCGTCTTACATTTCGGGAGACTTACATTTGTCTCATCATCTCCATCTCTCTCCTCCTTTCTTTTCCTCCCTGTTAAATATTTTTCCATGGGGTCTCTTAAGGGTTTGTTATCTGCACTTAATAATAATAATAATAATAATAATAATAATAATAATAATAATAATTTATTGGATTTGTATGCCGCCCCTCTCCATAGACTCGAGGCGGCTAACAACAATGATAAAAAATGCAAAAATGATAAAAAATCCAATAATAAAACAACTAAAAACCCTTATTATAAAACCAAACATACACACAGACATACCATGCATAACTTGTAATAGCCAAGGTGGAAGGAATATCTCAACTCCCCCATGCCTGGCGGTATAAATGAGTCTTGAGTAGTTTACGAAAGACAGGAAATGTGGGGGCAATTCTAATCCCCGGGGGGAGTTGGTTCCAGAGGGCCTGGGCCACCACAGAGAAGGCTCTTCCCCTGGGCCCCCCCAAATGACATTGTTTAGTCGATGGGACCCGGAGAAGGTCAACTCTGTGGGACCTTATCGGTCGCTGGGATTCGTGCAGTAGCAGGCGGTTCCGGAGGTAATCTGGTCCATATCTCCTACTCTGTGCAGTGTGCTATTGTTCGGTGCAAAAAAACCCTACTCCCTGCAGCAGAAAGCATGTTCTTGGGGTCACGCTCACACCTTGGCATCGCTCCGCCCCCCCCCCCCGGGACCCCCGCCCTGTATTTAAGAAGCACTGGACTAATCCAACAGCATGCCACATAGTACAGCTCATTTTTTAGATCGGGCGTTTTAAACTTGTATTGTCACGGCATCATCACATGACATATCAACCTTTTCCCCCCTTCGCTAAACTGCTTGCCAAATTGTGTGATACATTTGGCCCATGGGCCGCGACTTTAACCACCCTAGTATTGTGGTTAGCTCTGGCCCAGCTCCTGCCCCAAGGACTGTGGATGTGGGGGAGACATCCACATGCTGCAGGCCTGTTTTGCCCCCAGTGGAATCTGCTGATGAAGGCTCCTCTGACCTAGAAGACATGAGTGACAGGGAGGAGGAGAGTGTGGCAGACAGCTCAGAAGGAGATCAATTATCTCTCTCCTCCTTGGATTCAGAACAAGAGTTAATGATACAGCCAGGCATGCGGAAAGCGATGCATAGGCAACAACAACTGAGAGATTATTATCAAAGAAAATGAGGCCACCTGTGGTTGGGTGGGGCTGTGGTAATTAGTGAGGCTGCTATAAATAGCAGCCTGTGGGTTTGGCCATTGTGGAGGATTATCTGATCGTTGTGTTTCATGACTGCTTTACTGACTTTGACCTTTTGTGTGCTGATTTTTCCCTGCTTTGAAACTAAACCAGAGCAAAGTGTGTTTCACTTTGTGAAAGAAGAAGGACTGTGAATTGCCTCACAGCTGCAAGCTAAGTATCACAGAACTAATAAGGGACTTGTACAAATTACCAGTTTGTTTGGAGACGAGTGCTCTTTGCTATACCAAAAGAGGGCTTGGTTTAAGTGAATATTCATTATAAAGAACATTGTTTTGAATTTTCAAACGTATGTGTATCTGAAATTTGTACCTGTGAATTTTTGGGAGGAGTCTACCAGAGAGCCTGACAGAACACCTAGTGCAGACCTATTCTCAATGTAGGGGAATGTATTAGCCCTCCGAAGTAGCCCAGACAACATGCATACTATGAGTACCCAGTCTATTGTAAGGTTGCATTAACTAGGTTAGGGTCTTCCCTACTACAGTGCAATATAACACACATCTGTTTGAGTTATATATCTTATAATTGCTTATTCTATGCACTTTCAATGAAGATTAACTCCCTTTCTTTGATTATCCATTTTCTCTTCTTCCCTAAGATGGAACTTGAATTTCTTTCTCTGAAATCCCAATTATCACCTTTACTCTATTTACCCACTCCTAGGTTTTGTTTTTTTTTTTTAAAAAAATAGGTGTGCTAATTACAAATACAAGTTTAATACTATGATTTCTGGGAGAGAAATTCAACCTTACTTTTTTCTTCTACTTTCCATTCAGTTTGATGGACACGAAACGGCTTTGAAATGCCTTTCAAGGGAAAAGGAAACTTTTGGCCAAGTTCTCCTGTTGTGCTGCTCATGGATTTATCAAGAGGGATGTGGTGTGTGAATTTCCTGACTTCATTGTGCTTCTCAGGTTGCCGTGAGAAAAGGAAAGTAAAAGTAAGATTTCATGAGTCCAATCTGCATTATTGGATATTGTCAGAAGTGGTATTCTGTGGTTCCTTCCCCAAACCTTAGATTGTCTACAGTTGACCTCTCCTGGTTTCTAAGAGGTATATAAGGGGCCTTCATAAGTGCACTATTGTGCCTATCATCCCTGTCTTATTGTTCTATTGTCCTTTTTTATCTTTACTTTTTACTTATGTTATGTTTATACAAACTACTATCCTATATATGTTTCACAAATAGATAGATAGATAGATAGATAGATAGATAGATAGATAGATAGATAGATAGATAGATAGATAGCCTTCTGCCGCACAAATCCCAGCGACTGGTTAGGTCCCACAGAGTTGGCCTTCTCCGGGTCCCGTCGACGAAACAATGTTGTCTGGCGGGACCCAGGGGAAGAGCCTTCTCTGTGGCGGCCCCGACCCTCTGGAATCAACTCCCCCCGGAGATTAGGAGTGCCCCCACCCTCCTTGCCTTTCGCAAACTCCTCAAAACTCACCTCTGCCATCAGGCATGGGGAAATTGATTCCCCTGGGCTGTTTCCACTTTATGTATGACATGTATGGTCTGTATGAGATGCATGATTGTTTTTATGTTAAGGGTTTTAAACTGTTTTTTAAATATTGGATTTGTACTTTTTTTTTCTAGTTGTGAGTTGCTCCAAGTCCTCAGAGAGGGGCAGCATACAAATCTAATTAATAATAATAATAATAATAATAATAATAATAATAATAATAATAAATCAGCAGTTAAAATATGTGGGCTGCTGTAGTTTGTATCCTGTTTTGCATAGGAGAATCCCACAAGTATGCAACTTTTAAAGAAATATAAGAGAAGTTTTTAAAGACGTCTATTCATATAATCAGCATTATCAAGGGAGGGAAGAAAGAGAAGAAACTCTCAAGGTCTCACCTTTACTTTTCTTATTTATTTATTTTATTTATTTTATTTATTCAATTTTTTTATGCCGCCCTTCTCCTTAGACTCTCCTGAGATAGACTAAAACTGTGCCTTCTTCATATATATGTTCATGACTTCGGAGGCATCTGGCTTTGCAATTATTTAGGCTAAGTATTTTTCGGAATATAAGATGTACCAGAACATGAGACACACCTTAGTTTGGGGGGAGGAAACAAGGGGGGGAAATCTATCTACCAGGTATTTGGAAATAATAAAAAAAAATATTGTAAAATATATTTTACAATATTTTTGTTTGTCTCATTATCTCATTCATATATATTAAAATATTGTAAAAGGTTTTTTGGAGCAAGTAGCAATGAAAACTAGGCTGCAAAGATATAGGGCTGGGGAAAAAAAGTCTTCAGAGAAAGTAGTAATGAAAAAAATATCCTGCAAGCCGGAAGACTATTAGCACTTCGTTAGGGCTGGAAAAAAAACCCTTTCAAGAGGGAGTAGCAATGAAAACAAGCCTGCATGCCGGGAAGAGCCTTGAAGATCATTAGGGATGGGGGAAAAAAGCTTAGGAAAAGCTACATTCGGAGTATAAGATGCATCCCAAATTTTCAGTTTCTTTTAGGGGAGAAAAGGGTCTTTCTTATACTCTGAAAAATACGGTCGGCGGCAGTTGGCTGCTGCAATTTACAGTATGTCTGTTTTGAGAAATTTAGTTCCCAGGGCAGCTTGCAAATTATGCTCATGAGTCACTGGTCTTACCAATCTTTTCCTTAGGAAGCGTAATGTGCTGGAGCATGGGAAAATTAGTACTAGGCACCAAGCTGCTCTATTTATAAATCCTATGTCTATTGATTTGTAAAGCTGAATGGACCCAAAAATGAAAAAAAAGATCTATCTAATTAAAGTGGAAGGGATGTCCCATTCCCATAAAGAAAATTGAGCTACTTGCCTAATCTGTTATCAAACTGAAGCTTGTGGGTTCAGTACAAAACCTTAAAATGTTACTGTTGCTTCTTTTAAAATAAAATAAAATAAAATATTTTAAATACATAAAAATACATAAATACATAAATACATAAAAACATATAGTTACGATTGACAGTAAAAAAACATGGTAAATTACATAAGCAATAATCATACACTTTGGCGATAGGCCAAAACAAATATACAAAGCGACCAATAGACATACAGACCTACAGAAGAAAAGAAAGAAAGAAAAAAGAAGAAGAATGAAATGAAGAAGAGAGTGGGCGGGTGTACGGTAGAGCTGTGTTAAGATTGTGAACTAATTAAATTTTCAGCAGCTCATTTCCTTATATCTAATATTAAAAATTATAGATAAATAAAAGAAAGTGTTGAATAAATCATGGTAAAGAGGCTTTTCAAAGGGCCGTACCATTTTATGATATATATCAGTATCTCTTACATCTATTTAAAAAAAGGAGGAAGTTATATACCAGATTTGTATCTGTTTGAGTATATACAGGTCATTGTCATTTGTTATGCGAGTTGTTATTTGTTGCTTCTCAACAAATAATGCTGTCTATCATTTGCCCTTTTTGTGGCTATTCCAATAATGTGACTTAATCAACTGAAAAAGAGTCCAAGCACCTATTTGAAAACTTACCTTGGTTGGTAAGCCACTTCCACCCGCTCACATGACCTTTAAGCCACCCCAGTCACATGATTGTCAAGCCACTCCCACCTGGTCACATGGCCAGCAAGCCACTCCTACATGGTCACATGAACATCAAGCCACACCCACAAAATAAGTCACGCCCGCAGTGTGATAGTAAAAATTTTGGCAGCTCATCACTGCTTTCAACTCTGTTATTCTGAAATCCACCTTCTAGCCAATCATCAAGTATAAATTCCCAGGAAAATGTCTCATCAATATCCAACACGATCAATTTCCGGTCACAATTCAAAGTGTTGGTTATGAACTATAAAGCCCTACATGGCATTGGACCAGAATACCTCTGAGACCGCCTTCTGCTGCATGAATTCGAATTGCAGTGGCCGATTAGATCCCACAGAGTTGGCCTTCTCCGGGTCCTGTTGACTAAACTATGTCGTCTGGCGGGACCCAGGGGAAGAGCCTTCTCTGTGGCAGCCCCGACCCTCTGGAACCAACCCCCCATCAGAGATTAGGACTGCCCCCACCCTCTTTGCCTTTCATAAGTTATTAAAACTCATCTTTGCTGCCAGGCATGGGGAAATTAACACATACCACAATTGTCAAGGTTGGTGTAGGATTTGATAGGATTGTGTGATTAGTTTATGGTTTATGGTTTACTAGACTTGTATGCCGCCCCTCTCCGTAGACTCGGGGTGGCTCACAACAGTGATAAAGGCAATACATAATAACCAATCTAATAATTAAAATCTAAGAAATAACAATAGTGCATTTAAAAATCTAAAAACAATGAACCCCAATATATAAAAATATACATACAATCCTATCATACACAAATACTACATAGGAAGGGGGAGATGTCTCAGTTCCCCCACACTTGACGACAGAGGTGGGTTTTTAGGAGTTTACGAAAGGCAAGGAGGGTGGAGGCAGTCCTGATCTCTGGAGGGAGCTGATTCTAGAGGGTCGGAGCTGCCACAGAGAAGGCTCTTCCCCTGGGTCCCGCCAGACAGCATTGTTTAGTCGACGGGACCTGGAGAAGACCAACTCTGTGGGACCTAACCGGTCACTGGGATTCGTGCAGCAGAAGGCGGTCCCGGAGATATCCTGGTCCGGTGCCATGAAGGGCTTTATAGGTCATTACCAACACTTTGAATTGTGACCGGAAACTGATCGGCAACCAATGCAGACTGTGGAGTGTTGGAGTAACATGGGCATATTTGGGAAAGCCCATGATTGCTCTCGCAGCTGCATTCTGCACGACCTGAAGTTTCCGAACACTCTTCAAAGGTAGCCCCATGTAGAGAGCGTTACAGTAGTCGAACCTGGAGGTGATGAGATTTTTATTATAAGGGTTTTAAATGGTATGTTTAAAAATTGGATTTGTACACTGTTTTATGCAAATCTAATAAATAAAAAAGTAATAAAAATAATAAATAATAAAAGAAAGTAGCCTACGTGTAGATGTGAACTCCAGACTTGTCAACCTTATCCAGGCGAATGTTTATTAAGGTAGAGATGTAAATTTCCACATTCCTGAGTTACTAATAATCTTTTCTTAGATTATTGTGGCACCTTAATGTTTTCCCCCATATAAAGAAAACATGCACCATAGATAATAAAACCACCTTGCTTTCGTTTCATGTTAAGTAAAGGGATTAATAGGTTATCTTAAATACGTGAGGAGGGTGAGTATCAGCTACAATTTAGACACCAGCTTCTTTCTATCATTCCCCTTCTGTTTTCTTGCTAAAACTACACAAGTAGAAAGGGGGGACATAATCAGGGGAGAAAGAGGGAAAGAACAGGAGAACTTTTTTCAAATGCTGCTTGTGTATACTGTGGACGCATGGATGATCTCTTGCAAGTCTGTTTCTTTAAACCACTGGCAGATCATTCTTGTCAAGAAATGTCGGTGTAAATTGGGAGGGAGTGGGTTTTATGAAAAAGGCAACTGAAGTCCTCTGAGATAACGTCAGACCCTTGAAAATCAAACCTACATGGCACTTTTTACAATGCACTTTTTAACAATCCTATCCTACAGCTATCCTATAAGTTCTTGAGATTCTAACCAGCCCTTTTTTGTTTCTTTGTTTTTGTTTGTTTGTTTGTGTTTAGTTTAGTTTATTAGATTTGTATGCCGCCCCTCTCCGAAGACTCAGGACGTTTGTTCGTGTCTGTCTGTCTGTCTGTCTGTCTGTCTACCCAGCCACCCACCCACCCATCCATCCATCATCCACCCACCCACCCACCCACCCACCCATAATTACTTGATTATTAAAGTTGTATTTCCTGCAGTTGAGTTTGGAACAGTTTACTTTAAGTTTGTATCTATTGTGTGCTCGAGTATTGTTGTGAAATGAAGCTGAAGTAGTCGTTGACAGAAAGGACATTGATAGGAAGGACGTTGTATGTCCGAATCTTTGGAAAGGGGCAGCATAAAAATCTAATAAATAATAATAATGCATGAAGTTAGTTGGGGGAAAGATCAAAAGCAACATGAGAAAATATTATTTTATTGAAAGAGTAGTAGATCCTTGGAACAAACTTCCAGCAGACATGGTTGGTAAATCCACAGTAACTGAATTTAAACATGCCTGGGATAAACATAGATCCATTGTAAGATAAAATACAGGAAATAGTATAAGGGCAGACTAGATGGACCATGAGGTCTTTTTCTGCCGTCAGTCTTCTATGTTTCTATAATAATAATAATAATAATAATAATAATAATAATAATAATAATAATAATAATAGCTGCCCCAAATCTTCAGAGAGAGGCGGAATACAAATCTAATAAATTATTATTATTATTATTATTATTATTATTGCTGTTGTTGTTATTGTTATTATTATTATTATTATTATTATTATTATTATTATTATTATTATTATGTCTTGTATTTACACCTGGAGATATTAATGGGAAAGAACATTTGTGAATGGGGGAGGGAAAGAAAATATAAGGTTTGAACGTTCAAAGCAACGACCGAGTTTTACAAGACTTGCTATTATCAATTCATCTGAGCCATCGTTTCTGCTTTGTAGAGTGGTCCTCTGACCCACGCACCTTGAGACAAAACAGGTCTGGGTTTTCTTAGAGGAACCTCACAGAACAGAGTCCTGTTGTACTCCTCGAGGATTAAAGGATCGGGAGATTAAAGAAAGTACGAAATGAATCCTTTACGATCACTCATGAGTACAGCCTTAAGTTGTGCTTCTGCCATTGACGCTGCCCACTTATATTGTCTTCCTAAAAACTTCGGCATAAATTAGCACAGAATATGGCATGCCAGTACCATGTACTGTATTGGTTGGGTTTCCAATACATGAAGATAAACCAGCATTGTATGTTAGGAGAAAATAGTGGTATTACTTTAAGAGCTAGGTAACAATTATGAGCTAGGCTGCAATTTAGCTATATACGGGAGAGATTTGCTGCTCTGTGTTATATTCTGTAGTTGCATTCTGTTGAACTTTGTTGCATTGTGTCTGTCCTGCTGCCTTATCTTGTAATGTTGGTTACTAGTGTATATGCTGGTTATGTATTAATATCTGAGCTGTGTGCAATATACTGTGTAGAATATACTAAGAGCTCTGTGCAAGATACTGTGTAGAATATACTAAGAGCTCTGTGCAAGATACTGTGTAGATCTCTGTGCAAGATACTATGTAGAATATATGTCCAAAGATACTTCACCAGAAGAGCCCTTCACTCCTCCACTCGAAACAGAATACCCTACGAGACTAGACGTTCAATCCTGGGCCTAGAAAGCCGAGAACTAAGACGCCTTAAACAAGATCTAAGTATTGCCCACAAGATCATATGCTGCAACGTCCTGCCTGTCGGTGACTACTTCAGCTTCAACCACAACAACATAAGAGCACACAACAGATTTAAACTTAATATTAACCGCTCCAAACTTGACTGTAAAAAATATGACTTCAGTAACCGAGTTGTCGAAGAGTGGAACTCATTACCGGACTCCGTAGTGTCATCCCCAAACCCCCAACACTTTACCCTTAGATTATCTACGGTTGACCTATCCAGATTCCTAAGAGGTCAGTAAGGGGTGAGTACAAGTGCACTAGAGTGCCTTCTGTCCCCTGTCCTATTGCTCTCCTATATCTCCTATATCTTTCTTTTATTCTTCTATCTCTTCTTCTGTTCTTTCATTGATATGTTCTATTACTATATCTTCTTTTCTATTCTTTCTTAGATATATTTTACTATGAGTATCTCCTCTATAACCTTCATCATGTATTTTACTATGTATATATATACACACTAAAACCCTCATTGTGTATTAGACAAAATAAATAAATAAAAAATAAATAAATAAATATGAATAAAAACTCAGTAAGCACACTAGAGTGCCTTCTGTCACCTGTCCTATAGTCATTTCTACTTGTACTCGCCCCTTGCTGACCTCTTAGGAATCTGGATAGGTCAGCCATAGATAATCTAAGGGTAAAATGTTGGGGGTTTGGGGATGACACTATGGAGTCCGGTAATGAGTTCCACGCTTCGACAACTTGGTTACTGAAGTCATATTTTTTACAGTCAAGTTTGGAGGGGTTAATATTAAGTTTAAATCTGTTGTGTGCTCTTGTGTTGTTGTGGTTGAAGCTGAAGTAGTCGCCGACAGGCAGGACGTTGCAGCATATGATCTTGTGGGCAATACTTAGATCTTGTTTAAGGCGTCTTAGTTCTAGACTTTCTAGGCCCAGGATTGAAAGTCTAGTCTCATAGGGTATTCTGTTTCGAGTGGAGGAGTGAAGGGCTCTTCTGGTGAAGTATCTTTGGACACTTTCAAGGGTGTTGATGTCTGAGATGCGATATGGGTTCCAAATGGATGAGCTGTATTCGAGGATGGGTCTGGCGAAAGTTTTGTAAGCTCTGGTAAGTAGTGTGAGATTGCCAGAGCAGAAGCTACATAGGATTACGTTTACAACTCTTGAAGCCTTCTTGGCTATGTTGTTGCAGTGGGCTTTGGCACTTAAATCTTTTGTTGTTAGCATACCGAGGTCTTTAACCGAGTGGGGATTATCTGTGATAATTTGATTATTCAGTTCGTATTTGGAGTTCATATTTATATCTATATCTCTTATCTACTGTATGCTTGACGAAATAAGTAAGTAAGTAAACAAACCAACAAACAAACTTTCTCTCTTCCTCCCTCCTCCAAATAACTTGTAGTCCATATGGAGGAAACAGTTTCAACCTTTCCTTGCTTAAGGCACCAAGTAACGTTGCACAAGCCATGTTTCCGCCTGAGACACCTCCGCTGCTGTGTCCCACCTTCTGTTGGTAGCCGTAACCAATTTAAAGTTCTTATTTATTTATTTTCATCCCTGCTGGCCAACATATATTTGCTCCTGTGGTTCACTCCATTCCTCAGCTCAGCATTACAAGCCTTCAAGGATTTTGAGGGGTAATTGCCCAGTGGTGGTCCATACAGACAGCAGCCAATCATCCTTGGAAGGGAAGCTATTTTCCCTAAACAAACCATTATCGGCTCATCTCCAGACTTTATAATTTATTTTTTATTTTTTTTGCTATTACCCCACGAGATTAACTCTTATCTCTAATCTCTGCTCCAACCAACTGTCGGGGAGTTTTTAAAAGCAGCCTGGTTTTTTAATCTGTGTGTAATAATACTGCAGTTAGTAGCAGATAACAGGAAAAGTACACGGATGAAAGGACAATACGAGGAGAAACCAATGGGTTAGAACAGCCTCCTCAAAGCTCCCATGGTAAAGAAGAATGAAAGCAACATCTCTTTCCTATCAACCATCATTCATTCAGAACCGCAGACAGAAATCTCGGTCTGTGGTGTGCATAGAAACATAGAAGACTGACTGCAGAAAAAGACCTCATGATCCATCTAGTCTGCCCTTATACGACTTCCTGTATTTTATCTTAGGATGGATATATGTTTATCCCAGGCATGTTTAAATTCAGTGACTGTGGGTTTACCAACCACGTCTGCTGGAAGTTTGTTCCAATCATCTACTGCTCTTTCAGTCAAATAATATTTTCACACGTTGCTTCTGATCTTTTCACCCCCCCCCCCCCCCCCCCCCCCCCTCCCCCCCCCCCCCCCACCACAGATTGTGTCCCCTTGTTCTTGTGTTCACTTTCCTATTAAAAACACTTCGCTCCTCGACCTTATTTAACCCTTTAACATATTTAAATGTTTCGCTCCTGTCCCCACTTTTCCTTTTTTCAATTCTGGGAGTTGAAGTCCAAATATCTTCAAGTGGCCCAAGGTTAGGAAACACTGATTTAAGGTGACACCTGGCATTTTCAATACCTACTGGGTGGAAACAGAGGTGGGATTCGCATCATTTAACAACCGCTTCACCCATAATCGAAAATCTGAGTGCGTGCCCGCGCATGCTTGGTTTGATCATGCACAAACCTTGCACATATGTGCGCTCTATCAAAAAACCACAGCAATTTGCTTGTGTGCAACATCCGTGCATGCGGGCGGTGCCGTGATGGACTACTACTGGTACGGTCAGGTGCTATGCTCCGTTAGCAATTTTCGGGATGCAGAAGCAGCTGTGCATCCCTGAAGTTTGTGCCTGCGCCCCCACATCAGATTTGTCTTATGCACATATGTAGCAACTGAAATCGCATGTGAAGATGTGAGCGAGATTTTGGCAATTTTCAGAGATTTTTTGCTTCTGCCCATGCACGGAAGCAAAAATATGGGTGAAAATTGCCAAAATCTCACTCTCGCGCATGTCCTGACGTAGGATTTCACTTGCTGCGAATGCGCAGAAGCCAAATCTCAAGTGCCTGCCCTACATGCACATGCCTGCGATGCCCTCAGAGGACACATGATGAAGACGGCAGTCTTTCACTGGAGCGGTGTCCAAAACCCAGATAGATAGATAGATAGGTAGGTAGGTAGGTAGGTAGGTAGGGTAGATAGATAGAGTAGACAGATAGGTAGGTAGGTAGGTAGGTAGATAGATAGATAAGTAGGTAGGTAGGTAGGTAGAGTAGATAGATAGAGTAGACAGGTAGGTAGGTAGGTAGATAGATAGATAGGTAGGTAGGTAGGTAGAGTAGATAGATAGAGTAGACAGATAGGTAGGTAGGTGGATAGATAGATAGGTAGGTAGAGTAGATAGATAGACAGACAGGTAGGTAGGTAGGCAGGCAGGCAGGCAGGCAGGCAGGCAGACAGACAGATAGATAAAGAGAGAGAGAGAGAGAGAGATTGAATTGGACTGGACTGGACTAGACTAGAATAGAATAGACTAGACTACAATAGAATAGAATAGAATTCTTTATTGGCCAAGTGTGATGGGACACACAAGGAATTTGTCTTGGTGCATATGCTCTCAGTGTACATAAAATAAGAAGATACATGTGTCAAGAATCATGTAGTACAACACTTAATGATTGTCACAGGGGTTAAATAAGCAATAAGGAAACAATCAATCTTAATAAAAATCTTAGTATACAAGCAACAAGTTACAGTCATACAGTCCTAAATGGTAGGAAATGGATGATAGGGATGATGAGAAAAAACTTTTAGAAATAGAAGTGCAGACTTAGTAAAAGTTTGACAGTGTAGAGAGAATTATTTGTTGAGCAGAGTGATGGCGTTTTTGTGTCTAGTTGTCTTGGTGTGCAGTGCTCTGTAGTGACGTTTTGAGGGTAGGAGTTGAAACAGTTTGTGTCCAGGATGCGAGGGGTCAGTAAATATTTTCCCCGCCCTCTTTTTGACTCGTGCAGTATACAGGTCCTCAATGGAAGGCAGGTTGGCAACAATTGTTTTTTCTGCAGTTCTGCATATAGGCTAGGATTGTGTCCAGGGAAGTGGGCGGGCCCATCTGCAGGTCACCACTACCAGTTTAGCCAAACTGGCTGAATCGCACCTCTGGAGATTTTCCAAAAAGAGCCATATGGATAGAAGTTTGCTATTAGCTTTTGTTAGCCAGGTTGATTTAAAATGGTCTCTGAGAACAAGTCAAGCCAGATGCACAGGAGAGGGAGGGGAGAATCAAATCCAGCCAGAAGATAAGGTGATAGAAGAAACCAGACGTGATTCTAACCATAAAACAGCATTCTTGATGCATCTTGGAACTGCAAGTATTGCTCGTATAAATTTGGACTGGGCAGCTTCCAAGATATTCAACGTTCCAAAAATGAAAATTGGAACGCCATAAAGAAGCTGAGAAGATGACCTTAGGAAGAAAAAGCTACCGCAATATAATGTGCCTCCTTTGAATAGAAGAATCTTAAGACTGCGGTGAAGATATTAAAAACTTGCCCAATAGGAGAAATAATCTGGAATTTTACCCCACATATTTGTAAACGCAGCAAGAGCAAGAACATTTAGACCTCACCTACAAAAAGATATAGACAAAATTGAACGGGTCCAAAGACGGGCTGCAAGAATGGTGGAAGGTCTTAAGCATAAAACGTATCAGGAAAGACTTCATGAACTCAATCTGTAGAGTCTGGAGGACAGAAGGAAAAGGGGGGGACATGATCGCAATATTTAAATATGTTAAAGGGTTAAATAAGGTTCAGGAGGGAAGTGTTTTTAATAGGAAAGTGAACACAAGAACAAGGGGACACAATCTGAAGTTAGTTGGGGGAAAGATCAAAAGCAACATGAGAAAATATTATTTTACTGAAAGAGTAGTAGATCCTTGGAACAAACTTCCAGCAGACGTGGTAGATAAATCCACAGTAACTGAATTTAAACATGCCTGGGATAAACATATATCCTGTTGGATCAGAGGGTCCTGCCTTGCAGAGTGCCCAGCCTGTTAGGACTGAGGCAAGACCTTCCAGAGGAGATGGCTATTAAAGTACAAACAAGCATGTTTGAATGAACCAAAGTTTTATTATAAAAAGTAGAAAAATAAAGTTTGCCTTAAGAGGCATAAAATGTACGTCTACATGTCTAGAAGACTAAGATCGTAATGTCCGCTTAATTGCTTCTCTTCCTGCAAAGAGGAAGATGTGAGCAAAGCAGTTACATCATAGAGGAGGAGGAGCTACATTAATAAACAGAGTTAACTAACTACTGGATGTTTCTTAATGTCTTTGGAGGCTGTCAATCCGCAGCGTGACATATCCATCCTAAGATAAAATACAGAAAATAGTATAAGGGCAGACTAGATGGACCATGAGGTCTTTTTCTGCCGTCAGACTTCTATGTTTCTATGTTTCTATCTATCACTTCATAGTGATTTACAGCCCTCTCTAAGCGATTTACAGAATCAGCCTCTTGCTCCCAACAATCTGGGTCCTCATTTTACCCACTTCCGAAGGATGGAAGGCTGAGTCAACCTTGAGCTGGTGGTGAGATTTGAACCGCTGAACTACAGCTAGCAAATTAGCTGAAGTAGCCTACAGTGCTGCACTCTAACCACTGCACCAGCCTGGCTCTTAGCTAAGTTAAACCCTCACAAAAGCTACTTATGACCAGTTCCAGGGTTCGGATGGCGGCATACACTTACAAAACACTCATATGAAAGAGATAAAATATATACATATCTCCAACTTCTCATTCGTGAATGTTTAGCAGAAGAAAGAAGAAAGAAAAAAGGAAGAAGACTATCATTCTAAACAAAGCCTTTAAGTAATTCCATATTTATTTCCCGTACTCTTTATAATTAATTATTAAAATATTTGAATTCTATAACTGTTTTTCCATTTTATACAAGTAGAGCATGGATTTAACAGGAGCAATTTATATTATATCTAATATTTAATACATATTTAGGAAACTAATATATACTATCTAATACACACTTAGGAAACTACATTCAAACAATCAGAATTATTGGTGTTTATGCGCAGTCTACCTATTGATGTCTCAGAAAATCTTTTGATTCGATGTGATAGACAGGAAATAAATAAACCTCACATAAAATCACAAGGAATCCACATACATTTATATGTATATACATCCGGAACCGTCTTCTACCGCACGAATCCCAGCGGCCGATAAGGTCCCACAGAGTTGGCCTTCTCCGGGTCCCATCGACCAAACAATGTCGTTTGGCGGGCCCCAGGGAAAGAGCCTTCTCTGTGGCTGCCCCGGCCCTCTGGAATCAACTCCCTTCAGAGATTAGAACGGCCCCCACCCTCCTTGTCTTTCGCAAATTACTCAAGACCCACCTTTGTCACCAGGCATGGGGGAGTTAGGATATTCCTTCCCCTAGGCCATTACAAGTTATGTATGGTATGTTTGTGTGTATGTTTGGTTTTTATAATAAGGGTTTTTAGTTGTTTTATTAAATTGGATTGTTACATGTTTTTTTTTATCATTGTTGTTAGCCGCCCCGAGTCTGCGGAGAGGGGTGGCATACAAATCCAATAAATAAATAAATAAATAATAAATAAATAAATTCTGTCTCTGAAAAGAACCTGTCAAAAAACATTCAATTGTACTAAAACCAGCATCATCTTTTCAAAAATCCAATTGTTGTTTTGAGTTTCCTCTATGTCTTTATCAAAAGTTCTTTCTGTTTGCATGCGACACATGTCTCCTTCTCTGAAGGACAATTAACTAGTAGAACCTTCATGAATACAGTCAAATAATAACTCATCCTCAACGCTGAAGAATACTTACACTGATTCCATACCATAAATATTTCTTTTTCCCCACAGCTGAAAAATCACAAGTTAATTTCGCCAGAGAGACCATCAACTTTCCAAAAGCCCAAGGAAGAAAATATGATTTGCAAATATGCCAGCTTCAATTTCAAGAACTACAGGAAGATTATGGTCGGGAAGGGATAATATAATAAACCATGAAATCACTTCTCTTTTTTTGTTCCCCTTCTGTAGACACATCCAACAAATGAAATCTTAGAGATGGGGGGGGGGGGGAAGTGAGCTACCTATGAGAATGAAAATAAGAAAATTAAAATTATATACATGGGACCTCATGCATACCTCTCATGGAATAACAGAATAGCAGAGTTTTCAGGGACTTTAGAGATCTTGTAGTCTAACCCAGTGTTTCCCAACCTTGGCAACTTGAAGATATCTGGACTTCAACTCCCAGAATTCCCCAGCCAGCATTCGCTGGCTGGGGAATTCTGGGAGTTGAAGTCCAAATATCTTCAAGCTGCCAAGGTTGGGAAACACTGGTCTAACTGGAACACCAACAACTTCTAGAGACAAGCTGTTCCACTGGTTAATCATCCTCACTGTTAGGAAATTTCTCCTTAGTTTTACGTTGGTTCTTTTCTTGATTAGTTTCCACCCATTATTTTTTGTCTTGCCTTCTGACCAGTGATGGGTTCCTATGGGTACGGTCAAGTACGTTGAACCGGTAGACAAATTTTGATTTTTTTTTTCTTTTTCCCCCTACTGAGCTCTGGGTATGTTTTTCCTATCGCAGTAAATAAGGTTGAATGTGTATAATTTTAGAAGAGCTATGTGTGTGTGTGTTCATATCCACACATGGTTTATATAGTAGATAATGTATATTTTTGTGTACACATATGGCAAATATACATAGAATTAAAGAGTATATTTTGGATGTTCAGTAAGAGTAAATAGATAGGGAAATTGTATCTCTTTGAAGTGAGGAGAGGCCAGGCACCCTAACCCTAAACCCAAACTGACGTCACGTTGGCCACCTTTAAGCCAGTCATATCACCTTTAAGCCACCTCTCGGTCACATGATCATCAAGCCACTCCCACCTGGTCACGTGGCTGGCAAACCACACCCACAAGTAAACCACGCCCATGGTGTGGTAGTAAAAAAAAATGCAGTCCTTAATTAATGCTGTTTTTTATCACTTTTGTTAGCTGCCCCGAGTCTGCGGAGAGGGGCGGCATACAAATCCAATTAATAATAATAATAATAATAATAATAATAATAATAATAATAATAATAATAATAATAACAACAATAATAACAACAACCGCTTCCGATACTTTGGAAAATAAGTTGAACACTGCTGCCAAGCCACTCTTAGCCCTTCTTTTCATTAAACTAGAAAGATCTAATTCCTGCAACTGTTGCTAGAGTTTGTTAATACTTTTTGTAAAGTGTTTAAATGTGGTGTTACCAAAGTATTACAGGTATAGGAGAAAATATACACCAGTGATCACTTCTCTTTCTCCTGGAGATGAGGGTGATAGGTTAAAACAGGAGTAGGCAAAGTTGGCTCTTCTATGACAGGTGGACTTCAACTCCCAGAATTCCTAAGCTAGCATGATTGGCTCAGGAATTCTGGGAATTGAAGTCCACAAATCGTATAAGAGCCAACTTTGCCTACCCCTGGGTTAAATTCATGGCTGAAATCCATGATTAACGATTCAACTGAGAGCATACCCTACTGGATTCAGTGTGGCATATATAATTGTAAGGTTTTAATTTTCAACCCCAATATTTTAACGTTTTTAATCTTTCTAATTACTTTGTCCTATTATTTGTGGCACTGTAAGCTGCCCAGAGTTACTTTAAAGGGAGATGGGCAGCATATAATTAAATATTTCCAAAGAGACAAAGATATCTATTCTGTGACAAGCTTACGTACAACCCAAGAATAGAAACAGGATTAAATTACTCTATTAATTGAACTTACTCCGAACTCACAGATGGAAATGACATTTTAAAAGTTAAACATGTTCTAATACAGGCACGATTATGGCCATGAATTGAGGACTCCCTGCACTGGTAATTACTCTAGGGGAGAGAGGGGTTTTCCAACAATTAAGGATAGGATTTCTCTCTTAAGGACAACAAGCACACCAAGACAACTAGACACAAGAACAGTTTTCCCCCCGAACGCCATCACTCTGCTAAACAAATAATTCCCTCAACACTGTCAAACTATTTACTAAATCTGCACTGCTATTACTATTGGGTTTTTCCCATCATTCTTATCACCCATCTCCTTCCACTTATGACTGTATGACTGTAACTTGTTGCTTGTATCCTTAAGACTTTTATAAATATTGATTGTTTCCTGATAGCTTATTTGATGCTTATGGTAGTGATGGGCGAACCGAACTCGCACAATTCGGGTCCGTACTGAATTTTGCAATGTTCAGTATGCCGAACACGAACCCAAAATTTTTTGAAACTTCGGGCAAAGTTCGGGGTCGTGTTCGGCGTTCAGAGCTTTGACGTCACCGGCAGGTTGTTAAGGATGCCAAGGTGATCACTTCGTAGATTCCATAGAAAAAGGATGCCGCAGTGGTGCTGCAAGCAAAAGGCAGTCCCTTTCATGTAAAAATAAACATGTTTATTTTTACGTGAAAGGATCGCCCTTTGCTTGCAGCGCTGCTGCGGCGTCCTTTTTTGTAAAAATAACAATGTTTATTTTTACATGAAGACCTCCCTTTGAAGGAGCTGGGGAATCCCTCCCATGAAGAGATTCTGGGGGCAGAGCCTTGACATCACCAGCAGGTTGCTAAGGACGCCAATGTGATCACTTCCTGGATTCCATGGAATCCAGGAAGTGATCACCTTGGCATCCTTAGCAACCTGCCGGTATACGTGATGTCAAAGCTCCACCCCCAGAATCTCTTTGTGGGATTCCCTGTTCGGGTTTGGGTTCAGTTCGGGTTCGGCCGAATTTTGCGTAAAGTTCGTCCAAACTTGCCGAACCCGAACACTGTTGGATTTGCCCATCACTACCCTATGGCAAGTGTTGTACCTCATGACTCTTGACAAATGTCTTTTTTTCTTTTATGTACACTGACAGCATATGCACCAAAAAGAAATTCCTTGTGTGTGCAATCACATTTGGGCAATAAAGAATTGAATTCTGTTCTGTAATATTATGTTCCCTTCCGTTCCGTTCCCTTCCCTTCCCTTCCATTCCATTATTCTATTCTATTCTATTCTATTCTATTCTATTATTCTATTCTATTCTAGGGTGGCATAGAAATCAAATAAATATAACGAACGAACGAACGAACGATCTAACTAACTAACTAACTAACTAACTAGCTAACTAACTAAGCAACCACAAGAATGCAGTTGTCTGAAATTTCCCCAAATTCTCTTTTGCTTTGAAAAAAAAACGAACAAGGAAAAAAAAACCAATGCACCATTCTCACCTGGAATGGGAACTGATAAGGGGGGAAAAAATGAAAGAAAACAAGATTAAAGAGCAATTCCACTTTTGATCCATGTCCCACCTGCTTGATGGGGAAGAACAGAAGGTAAAGGAAAGGGCACGGCGGAAGGGCCGGTTCAGTGCAATAGAGTCCCCCACCCAGCCCCCATACACATAATAAGCGTGTCAAGATTTCTCACTTCTCCTATTTATATTTTCAGCCGAGATAAAAATATCAGAACAGAGTTAGGAGGGTGGTGGATATTGCTTTTATTTTTTTTGCCTCCCCCTTTTGTCACCTCTCATGAAAACTTGGTTAATTAGTATCACATTGAGTGATAGCCTTAGTCTGCATGTGGCATTAGCCGCCCACACGCCACCTCATTCTGCCACATTAGAACTTAATTAGAAAGAGGCCTGCGAATGCCAAGTCTTAGCACTGATCCAAATTTTGTTGGATTATGTTTCATTTGGGGAAGCGCCGTTAAGTTCAAGGAAGACGTTTGAAAGAAGAGATAAGATTTTAATGGCGTTGTGCGTTCTCATCTGGATTTCACAACTGATTAAGAAAAAAGAAATCATACAATATACAGGTAATCCCCAAAATACTGTGGTACCTCTATATACGAACTTAATTCGTTCCGTGACCAAGTTCTTAAGTAGAAAAGTTTGTAAGAAGAAGCAATTTTTCCCATAGGAATCAATGTAAAAGCAAATAATGCATGTGATTGGGGAAACCACAGGGAGGGTGGAGGTGCTGTTTCCTCCCAGGAGATTCCTAGAGAGGCCCCACAGAGGCTTCTCCCTGCCTTTTCCCACCTTAGTTCTTCCCAGGAGATTCCTAGAGAGGCCCCACGGAGGCTTCTCCCTGCCTTTTCCCACCCTAGTTCTTCCCAGGAGATTCCTAGAGAGGCCCCACGGAGGCTTTTCTTCACCTTTTCCAACACTGTTTCCTCCCAGGAGGTTCCTAGAGAGGCCCCTTCTCCCTGTCTTTTCTGGTTTGTAAGTGGAAAATGGTTCTTGTGAAGAGGCAAAAAAGTCTTGAACACTCGGTTCTTATCTAGAAAAGTTTGTAACTAGATGCATTCTTAGGTAGAGGTACCATTGTACTTATTTGTTTGTTTGTTTGTTTAGACTTCTATGCTTGGGGGAAAATATTACTTTACTGAAAGAGTAGTAGATCCTTGGAACAAACTTCCAGCAGATGTGGTAAATCTACAGAGGCTTCTCTCTGCCCTTTCCGGCCCTGTTTCCTCCCAGGAGATTCCCAGAGAGGCCCCTTCTCCCTGTCTTTTCTGGTTTGTAAGTGGAAAATGGTTCTTGTGAAGAGGCAAAAAAGTCTTGAACACTCGGTTCTTATCTAGAAAAGTTTGTAACTAGATGCATTCTTAGGTAGAGGTACCATTGTACTTATTTGTTTGTTTGTTTAGACTTCTATGCTTGGGGGAAAGATCAAAAGCAACATGAGAAAATATTATTTTACTGAAAGAGTAGTAGATCCTTGGAACAAACTTCCAGCAGATGTGGTAGATAAATCCACAGTAACTGAATTTAAACATGTCTGGGATAAACATATATCCATCCTAAAATAAAATACAGAAAATAGTATAAGGGCAGACTAGACCATGAGGTCTTTTTCTGCCGTCAAACTTCTATGATTCTATGTTTCTATGCCACCCTTCTCATCTATTTTCCTGCCCCAAAACTAAGGTGCATCTTATACAGTGTTCACTCAATATTTCCGGGGGATGCGTTCCGAGACCCCCTGCGAAAGTCGAATTTCCACAAAGTAGAGATGCGGAAGTAAATACACTATTTTTGGCTATGAACAGTGTCACAAGCCTTCCCTTAACACTTTAAACCCTTAAATTACAATTTCCCATTCCCTTAGCAACCATTTAGATTATTACTCACCATGTTTATTTATTAAAGTTTATTAAATAAAATATGTATTAAAGGTTGGCGAAAGTTTGGTGATGACATATGATGTCATCGGGTGGGAAAACCGCTGTATAGGGGGGGAAAACCGCGAAGTATTATTTAATTAATATTTTTGAAAAACCATGGTATAGACTTTTCGGGAAGTTCGAACCCGCGAAAATTGAGGGAACACTGTAGTCCGAAAAATAGCATAACCGTCAACACTAAATTGGTGCTACATAAAAGTAAAGCCTCTGGACACTGCAACCATCATAAATATATGCCAGTTGATGTTGTGGTTAGCTTTGGCCCAGCTCCTGCCCCAAGGACTGTGGATGTGGGGGAGACATCAATATGCTGCAGGCCTGTTTTGCCCCTGGTGGAATCTGATGATGAAGGCTCCTCTGACCAAGAAGACATGAGTGATAGGGAGGAGGAGAGTGTGGCAGACAGCTCAGAAGGAGATCAATTATCTAGCTCCTCCTTGGATTCAGAACAAGAGTTAATGATACAGCCACGCATGCGGAGAGCGATGCATAGGCAACAACAACTGAGAGATTATTATCAAAGAAAATGAGGCCACCTGCGGTTGGGTGGGGCTGTGGTAATTAGTGAGGCTGCTATAAAGAGCAGCCTGTGGGTTTGGCCATTGTGGAGGAGTATCTGATCCTTGTGTTTCGTGACTGCTTTACTGTCTTTGACCTTTTGTGTGCTGATTTTTCCCCGCTTTGAAACTAAACCAGAGCAAAGTGTGTTTCACTTTGTGAAAGAAGAAGGACTGTGAATTGCCTCACAGCTGCAAGCTAAGTATCACAGAACTGATAAGGGACTTGTACAAATTACCAGTTTGTTTGGAGACGAGTGCTCTTTGCTATACCAAAAGAGGGCTTAGTTTAAGTGAATTTTCATTATAAAGAACATTGTTTTGAATTTTCATATGTGTGTGTGTCTGAAATTTGTACCTGTGAATTTTCGGGAGGATTCTACCAGAGAGCCCGACAGAACAGTTGATAAGCATCTACATTTTGCTTATCTGACCAAGGGGATATAAGTGTGAAAAATGATCATAAGTAACCTTTTCCAGTGCCGTTGTAACTTTTAACGGTCACTAAATGAATGGTTAAAAGTCGAGGACTACCGGTGCAAAGTTCGGGGGGGGGGGTTTCAAGAGGGAGAGAGTCCTCTGAGCATTCTCCCAATCAGGTGCATGAATTATTCCTCCCCCACCCCTGAAACCTGCAATAATGCTCCTGGAGAGATGAGCAATACAGAACCCTGGCAAGACAACATGGGTGGGAGGATGTAATTCAATACTTGGTCGCCGACTTGCAAGCAGCCACATTAAAGGGAATTGTGGAAACCCCAAAGTGTTACCTAGCAGAACCTCGAGGTCCACCAAATTCTTTTAACTACTACTCATTTCATGCAATTTTTTTTTTTGGAAAGCCACAATTAATTCATGCTGTTTACAAGTTCTTCAGATTGCACAGAGCCATTTTAACCAAATACTTTTTTTTGTGTGCTCATTTTTGTCTGGTGAAGGGTTGGCATAATTTCATAGCTCTCTATTTTGGCAAAGAAGAAGAAGAAGAAGAACTTCAAAAGACAGGAAGTGGGGCGGCCAGTGTTATCAATCACATTTAGCTAAAAATCTGAAGCCATGTATGTGCACATCCTCAAAAATCCAGTCTTCAACGTGTTACCAACCTTTTTCAAACAGTCTTTCTACTTATTCACCCTGAAACAGCCTCTGCTCCAATAATTTAAGAGGGTAATGGCCCTTGTTTATAGATATACCGTAAAAAAAAGAATGGTCGTGCAATATATTACCAAGAAACAGGCTATCTCAACAGCTGAGAGCTGCAAAAAGGCCTGAGAGATATCTTAATGCTAATTGGATATGCCGAGTTTTATTTACCTGTGCATTAGAGTTAAGATGTTCTGAGCCATTGGCTCACGGTAAAGGATTATGGTTAAACTTGATGCACAGTTAAAAATGATGCACCATGTTGAACCTTGTATTCTGTGAGTTCTCGCGGCATGGCCAATGGAAGGAAAAAGATAAATGTGCAACGTTAAATTTTATTATTTATGTGTTACATATATTTCTACACTGTTCACTTCCCCAAAAAACTCTGGAAGAATGTGGAGCATCTTGCAATAATCCTATGCATATAGAAAAATGCAGGTTGTGCAGTAACAACATTGTGCTCCATCCATCTATAAACATAGCAAATTCCAGGAAGGCCAAAATAACTGCTCAGCTTCACCAGAAAACCCCCCGAAACAAAAGAATACTTAAAAGATCAATAGTGAGTCTAAATTAAATCAAATATGGATGAACCTAAATTATATGCTTCTCGTGGGTTAGGGAAAATATTTCATGCTGCAAAGGACCCCTTCTGGCTTATACAGTGGTCCCCCGATTATCGCGAGGGTTCCGTTCCAGGACCCCTCGCAATGATCGGTTTTTCGCGAAGTAGCGCTGCGGAAGTAAAAACACCATCTGCGCATGCGCAGATGGTGTTTTTACTTCCGCAGCAGCGAGGAGCTGAAGATTGGGGTTTCCCCGCCGCCCACGCAAACTCCTCGCTGCTGCCGTGCCCGCCGCTTGTCCGCCCGCCGCTTGTCCGCCACCTGCCTGCCCGCGCGCCCACCCTTCGCCCGCCCACGCCGTTCGCTCGCGCCGCTTCCCAGCTGAGTCCTGAAGTGAACTTCCGGAAGTTCGCCTTTGACGTTTGGCTTTGGGACTCAGTTGGGAAGCCGCGCGGCTGTTTTAAAACGTCGCCGCCGGCATGGGGGGCTTCCTAGCAGCCCCCCAAACCCGGGTTGGGAGTCCGGGGGGTGCTGGCAAGCCCCCCATGCCGGCGGCGACGTTTTAAAACAGCCGCGCGGCTTCCCAACTGAGTCCCGAAGCCAAACGCGGAAGTTCGCCTTGGCTTCGGGACTCAGTTGGGAAGCCGCGCGGCTGTTTTAAAACATCGCCGCCGGCATGGGGGGCTTCCTAGCAGCCCCCCAAACCCGGGTTGGGGGTCCGGGGGGTGCTGGCAAGCCCCCCATGCCGGCGGCGACGTTTTAAAACAGCTGCGCGGCTTCCCAACTGAGTCCCGAAGCCAAACGCGGAAGTTCGCCTTGGCTTCGGGACTCAGTTGGGAAGCCGCGCGGCTGTTTTAAAACATCGCCGCCGGCATGGGGGGCTTGCCAGCACCCCCCGAACCCGGGTGGCCAGGCGAGCAGCGAGTGAACGGCGGGTGGCCGGGCGAAGGGCGGGCGAGCGGCGAAGGGCGGGCGAGCGGGTGCTGGGGGGGCTTCTCGCCCTCCCGCCAGCAAGAGGGGGAAGACCCAGGGAAGCCGCCCAGCAGCTGATCTGCCCGGCGCCATCTACGCATGTGTGGCCATAGAAAAAAGGGCGCATGCGCAGATGGTGTTTTTACTTCCGGGTTGAAAAATCGCGATATAGCCGTTCGCAATGATCGGGATCGCGATACCCGGGGGATCACTGTAATTCTTCTCAATTTAAAACGGTCTGCTTTTATTATTCTGGAAACTATTTGTTTATTATAATAACAATAAATTTATAGTAATAATATAATAATAAACCTTATTCTGTCTAGAAAAGTGTTTTTCAATCATAGTTATTTTTTCCCCTTCTGGTCTCTGTTCTGTCAGGCTCTCTGGTAGACTCCTCCCAAAAATTCACAGGTACAAATTTCAGACGCACATACGTTTGAAAATTCAAAACAATGTTCTTTATAACGAAAATTCAAATAAACTAAGCACTCTTTTGGTATAGCAAAGAGCACTCGTCTCCAAACAAACTGGTAATTTGTACAAGTCCCTTATCAGTTCTGTGATACTTAGCTTGCAGCTGTGAGGCAATTCACAGTCCTTCTTTCATAAGTGAAACACACTTTGCTCTGGTTTAGTTTCAAAGCAGGGGAAAATCAGCACACAAAAGGTCAAAGTCAGTAAAGCAGTCACGAAACACAAGGATCAGATAATCCTCCACAATGGCCAAACCCTGGATTGCTTCAAGCCAGGATTAGACAGATTCATGGATGCCAAGTGTATCAGTGGTTATTGAAATGGATGTCCGAGTGCACCCGCTATGTTGGTTGAGGCAGGTAGGATTCCCTTGGGTACCATTTGTTGCAGGTCCAGGGAAAGGGAGGGTTTTGCCTTCTCTTTCTGCTCAAGATCCCCATGGACAATTGGTGGGCCACAGTGTGACATATAATGCTGGACTTGATGGGCTTTGGCATGATTCAGCTTGGCTCTTCTTATGTCCTTATGAGGAGGTCGCCCAAGTTGTGGACCCTCTCTGAGGGGGTCAACTGTCCCCCCCGTATGGAAACACAAAGGAAATTATTTAGGCAATTGCCAAAGGATGCAATCAGATCACCTCTGCCCCCAGGGATCATCATTTTCGCTTCAATTCCAGACCCCAAACAAAACTTTGAGACTACCTTACCCAAAGGTTTTTCTCTGCTATTGTCTCTGAAATTAATCAGCAAACAGACTGTCATACAAACAAAGGACAAGGGTTTCAGAAAACAGCTGGCTTAAGCAGATTTAGCAAACCTTTCTAATCAGATTGAGGCAAAGTATAAAGGACAAAGAAAGGAATCAAATTACCATCGTAAAAGTGTAATTCCATCATCCATGATTGGTTAAATCTATGAAGCTCAGCAAACACGGGTTTTACAAAAACTTCAATTCATTTAAAAAAAAATAATGCATATTATTAAAAGTAGAAATGCACGCTGGCCAACATCTTAACCTCAGAGGAATAGAACAGCATGTTATCTCGAGGTTCTTAATAAAATAACATTCCATTAGGAAAGACTTTATGACCTGGACATTTGGAGATCTGGGCAGTTTTAAATCAGAAAATGAATAGGTCAGTGTCTTATTTGTGCTTTCTCTTCTCCTCTCTGGAACATAATCCTCCTCCTTGCGGTCACAGGGGAGTTAAAAAAAAAACGTTAGCAAAACTGAATGCGGAGTTGTGGCAGATAAGTTTACATTCTTATTTGTTTATTTGCATTTGCACAGGCAACAGGCACATACAGCTATTACTATTGTTGTTATTATTATTATTATTATTATTATTATTATTATTATTATTATTATTATTATTATGTCAGTACAACACAGCAAACGAGATCACTATGCTGGATTTCGTATTTCATCCCCAGTCGGGCGCTTCCCAAGCACATAGGACTGTGTGATGCAGCGGCGAATTATGTTTGCCAATCCCAGTAAAGCGGCCTTCTGCAATTGACAGATGGAGATTCTGTCAATTCCGATGGTTTTCAAATGTCCACTGAGATCCTTTGGCACTGTGCCCAGCGTGCCAAGTACCACTGGGACCACTTTCACTGGCTTATGCCAGAGTCGTTGCAGCTCGATTTTTAGATCTTCGTATTTCACTAATTTCTCTAGCTGCTTCTCCTCAACTCTGCTGTCTCCTGGGATTGCGATGTCGATGATCCATACTTTCTTTTTCTCCACAATCAGGATGTCTGGTATCTTCTTGTTGTTGTTATTGTTGTAGTTGTTTTGTTCCTCTTGTTGTTGTTGTTGTTGTTGTTGTTATTATTATTATAGCTTTATTTCATCTTGTATACCAGTGATGGCGAAACCTTTTTTTCCTTGGGTGCCAAAACGGTGTGCCTGCATGCTGTCACGACTGTCTGGGGAGGGTGAAAACAGCTTCCCCTGTTTCCCAACTTCTGGTGTACCCAGTAGGCTCGTGTTTTGCCCTCCCCAGGCTCCAAAAGCTTCCCTGGAGCTGGAGGAGAGTAAAAATGCTGTCCCCCATCCCCCTGGAGGATTTCTGGGAGCCAAAAACGCCCTCCCAGAGGCTCTGTGGGAGGCAAAAATCAGGTGGCCGGCACACACAGGCACATTGGAACTGAGCTAGGGCAACGTCTCGCATGCCAGCAGATATGGCTTTGCGTGCCACTTCTGCCACCCATGCCATAGGTTCGCCATCATTGTCATATACCTTCTGATCCCAGTGCAGGCTGTTTGTTTGTTTGTTTGTTTGTTTGTTTGTTTGTTTCTTTCTTTCTTTCTTTCTTTCTTTCTTTCTTTCTTTCTTTATTCGATTTTTATGCCGCCCTTCTCTTTAGACTCAGGGCGGCTTACAACATGTTAGCAATAGCACTTTTTAACAGAGCTAGGCTATTGCCCCCACAATCCGGGTCCTCATTTTACCCACCTCGGAAGGATGGAAGGCTGAGTCAGCCTTGAGCCGGTGATGAGATTTGAACCACTGACCTTCAGATCTACAAGTCAGCTTCAGTGGCCTGCAGTACATCACTCTACCTGCTGCGCCACCCTGGCTCTTATCACATTTAGTTCCCAATATTCAACTCTTTATAATCTTCAACTCTAATATTTCAATTATTTAAGCCTTTTTATCTTATTGTATTCCTTCTCTAAATGAACCAATGCGTGGGATTTTTTCCCCATGAGACCAGCTGAAAGGCAAGAAACCAACCCCTTATAGCACCAAACAAAAGGGCTTATTGTCACCTTTTGGGGGTCTTTTTCATTACAATTCTGCCATTTCTCAGGCAAATTTAACAAAGCTTTTCAGCACTCTGAGCAGACTGATCCTTCTTTTGTTTTTGCATTCAGCCTTGCAATTGTTTTTTTCCTTTGAAGATGGGAACAATAGGAGCAGTTTTCTAAGCCACGCCACAAACAAACCCACATTCATAATTTAATGTTTCTCCAATTACATCATCTGTACCTGCACCTTTCCTTCATTAGCAGCCTTTATAACTTCATTTTCATCATATATATATGATAACTTTTAACATATAACTTTTCACACACACACACACACACACACACACACACATATATATATATATATATGTCACATGTTTAAGCTGAATTTGAAAATTAAGGGACACTAGGATAGATCTATTTCGGCCTTATTTTGGCCTCATCAGCTAGCCATACCCACTGGGACTTGAACCTGCAACCTTTGCCTTGTAAGGCAGAGAATTATCCTCTAGGCTACAGTATCCAATCCCTTCAGCTCTGTACCAGGGAAGGGTTAAATTTTGTGTCGAATCACCCTGGTATATTGAAGGAACATCACAGCTCCTATATATATATATATAGTGTTCCCTCGATTTTCGCGGGTCCGAACTTCGCGAAACGGCTATACCACGGTTTTTCAAAAATATTAATTAATAAATACTTCGCTGTTTTTTCCCCTATACCACGGTTTTTCCCGCCCGATGATGTCATACGTCATCGCCAAACTTTCGTCCGCCTTTAATAAATATTTTTTAAAATAAACTTTAATAAATAAACATGGTGAATAATAATCTAAATGGTTGCTAAGGGAATGAGAAATTGCAGTTTAGGGGTTTAAAGTGTTAAGGGAAGGCTTGTGATACTGTTCATAGCCAAAAATAGTGTATTTACTTTCGCATCTCTACTTCGCGGAAATTCGACTTTCGCGGGCGGTCTCGGAACGCATCCCCCGCGAAAATCGAGGGAACACTGTACATAAAACCCACTCAAAATGTTACACGGGGTAAAACCAGAAGTCAGAACAATCTAAAAAACCCTTTCATCACATACAGTGATACCTCTACTTACGAACTTAATTCCTTCCAGGACCAGGTTCTTAAGTAGAAAAGTTTGTAAGAAGAAACAATCTTTCCCTTAGGAATCAATGTAAAAGCAAATAATGTGTGTGATTGGGGAAACCATAGGGAGGGTGGAGGCCCCACAGAGGCTTCTACCCACCTTTTCTGGCCCTGTTTCCTCCCAGGAGATTCCTAGAGAGGACCTACAGAGGCTTCTCCATGCCTTTTCTGGCCCTGTTTCATCCCAGGAGATTCCTAGAGAGGCTCCACAGAGGCTTCTCCCTGCCTTTTCCGGTTAGTTTCAGAGGCTCAGGTTTGTAAGTAGAAAATAGTTTTTGAGAAGAGGCAAAAAAATCTTGAACACCCAGTTCTTCTCTAGAAAAGTTCGTAAGTAGAGGCGTTCTTAGGTAAAGGTACCACTGTATATATGTAAACCTTCCCTGCTACAAGCCGATAAGGAGGCGAGTCTGTAGCCTAGAGGCTAAGGCTACTGCCTTACAAGACAGAGGCCCAGGTTCAAATCCCAGTAAGGGTATGATTACCTGATGAGGGCAAATAAGCTTGAAATAGATCTATAGTAGCAGAGTGTATGTATACACACACACACATATCTATATCTCACCGCAACGAGATTCAGAGGCTGCACATATGCATCAACCAAAATCTCATACAAACATCCTTTTGGCAGTGAGATTTTTGCAAAAACCGCTGATCTCTTTGCTTCCACAATTCGTGCTGATTTCTGCTACTGGAATGGAAGCCTCCCCCCCCCATTCCATCTGATATCTACCCCTGTACAGTGTTCCCTCGATTTTCGCAGGGGATGCGTTCCGAGACCACCCGCGAAAGTCGAATTTCCACGAAGTAGAGATGCAGAAGTAAATACACCATTTTTGGCTACGGGCAGTATCACAAACCTTCCCTTAACACTTTTAAACCTCTAAATTACCATTTCCCATTCCCTTAACAACCATTTACTCATCATTATTACTGGTATTCACCGTTGAATAAGACACTTAGTGATCCTGATATTTATAAACATAATTATTTATTAACAATAATAATTACTTTTTTGTTATTTATTTGCAAAAATTATTAGTTTGGCAATGACATATGATGTCATTGGGGAGGAAAAACCGTGGTATAGAAAAAAACCCGCGAAGTATTTTTTAATTAATATTTTTTTGAAAAACCGTGGTATAGGCTACTCACGAAGTTCGAACCCATGAAAATCAAGGGAACACTGTGTTGTGGTTAGCTCTGGCCCAGCTCCTGCCCCAAGGACTGTGGATGTGAGGGAGACATCCACATGCTGCAGGCCTGTTTTGCCCCCCCCCCCGGTGGAATCTGCTGAGGAAGGCTCCTCTGACCAAGAAGACATGAGTGACAGGGAGGAGGAGAGTGTGGCAGACAGTTCAGAAGGAGATCAATTATCTAGATCCTCCTGGGATTCAGAACAAGAGTTAATGCATGCGGAGAGCAATGCATAGGCAACAACAACTGAGCGATTATTATCAAAGAAAATGAGGCCACCTGTGGTTGGGTGGGGCTGTGGTAATTAGTGAGGCTGCTATAAATAGCAGCTTGTGGGTTTAGTCATTGTGGAGGATTATCTGATCCTTGTGTTTCGTGACTGCTTCACTGACTTTGACCTTTTGTGTGCTGATTTTCCCCCACTTGGAAACTAAACCAGAGCAAAGTGTGTTTCACTTTGTGAAAGAAGAAGGACTGTGAATTGCCTCACAGCTGCAAGCTAAGTATCTCAGAACTGATAAGGGACTTGTACAAATTACCAGTTTGTTTGGAGACGAGTGCTCTTTGCTATACCAAAAGAGGGCTTGGTTTAAGTGAATTTTCATTATAAAGAACATTGTTTTGAATTTTCAAAGGTGTGTGTGTCTGAAATTTGTACCTGTGAATTTTTGGGAGGATTCTACCAGAGAGCCCGACAGAACACACTGTATATAAACCTACATGCTAATGCTATTGCTATTCTCAAAAGCATCTGAAGGGAGGATAAGTCTACGTTGCAGGGTTGACGCATGCCCACACTTCTAATAGGGAAATGTAAAAGCCACAATGGTCGAAAAGGTTAAAAAAATGTATTTCACTTAAGCTTCCTCTCTTGTCTCACATAGAAACATGGAAACATAGAAGACTGAGGGCAGAAAAAGACCACATGGTCCATCTAGTCTGCCCTTATACAATTTCCTGTATTTTATCTTAGGATGGATATATGTTTATCCCAGGCATGTTTCAATTCAGTTACTGTGGATTTACCAACCACGTCTGCTGGAAGTTTGTTCCAATCATCTACTACTCTTTCAGTCAAATAATATTTTCTCATGTTGCCTTTGATCTTCCCCCCAACTAACTTCAGATTGTGTCCTCTTGTTCTTGTGCTCACTTTCCTATTAAAAACACTTCCCTCCTGAACCTTATTTAACCCTTTAACACATTTAAATGTCTCGATCATGTCCCCCCTTTTCCTTCTGTCCTCCAGACTATACAGATTGAGTTCATGAAGTCTTTCCAGATACGTTTTATGCTTAAGACCTTCCACCATTCTTGTAGCCCGTCTTTGGACCCGTTCAATTTTGTCAATATCTTTTTGTAGGTGAGGTCTCCAGAACTGAACACAGTACTCCAAATGTGGTCTCACTAGCGCTCTATATAAGGGGATCACAATCTCCCTCTTCCTGCTTGTTATACCTCTAGCTATGCAGCCAAGCATCCTACTTGCTTTTCCTACCGCCCAACCACACTGCTCACCCATTTTGAGGCTATCAGAAGTCACTACCCCTAAAACATGAATTCTGGTTAGGAGTTATTTTTTTATTTAATCACATTTCTACAGCCACCCATCCTACACAGCGACTCTGGGCGATGCACATAACAAGACAATCAAAATACATAAAACACCATTACAACAACCAAGTTAAATTAAGAGATAACAACCAGATTTAAAAACCCGAGCAAAAACAATTAGTTTAATAGATAATCCAAGGGAAAGTGTGATAGCCCTCTGACTTTAGTGTCTGGAGATAAGACGTTTTATTTTGTTTACACAGATTACCTCACTTTTTTTTAAAAAAACCCAATAACTTCAAATAGAACCACCAAATTCTCTAAAGGCAAGAATAATACTGGGCATTTCTTACTAATTGCAAATTGTTTTAGTCAATGTTCTATTCTATTCTCTCACAGGCAGATGATTTTGAGTGTTTTAAGGGCCAGTGCTTCCAGAGGGTAAAATGTTGGAAAGAATTTTGGACGTCG
>NC_091955.1:89395781-89405781 GCF_031021105.1 Erythrolamprus reginae | reverse complement strand
TCTTACTAAAATCTCATGATACCCTGGCACCGTTTTTCATTTGTGTAACCCTTGAGGGCACCAGTCTGCCTCCTAGTACTTTGCAGTGTTCCAGCAATCCATAACCCTGATCATAATCCTGCCCCCCTCCCCAGCCCCACTTCCAAACTCTCCTCGTCCATCTTACTGGCCTTTAAAAAGTGAGGGGGTGGGGGTTAATCAATCTCTCCCTAAAGCAACAGTGACTGTTCTCTAAGCAGCATAAAAGTCCTGATTAAATGTGGTTTGAAGGTTGGTGCCTTTTACCGTATATCGGCACATGTCTGCTGAATGATGCATCACCGCAGTTTCATTTTTGCTGTGCAACAAATAAATTGACTGACTGTTCCTTGCACCAACTGTGAAGAGATAGGATAGGATAGGATAGGATAGGATAGGTAGGAGAGGAGAGGAGAGGAGAGGAGAGGAGGAGGGGAGGGGAGGGAAGAGGCAGAGAAGGGAAGACAAGACAAGAGAAGAGGAAGAGAAGAGAAGAGGAAGAGAAGAGAAGAGGAAGTAAAGGGAAGAGAAAACAAGAGAAGAGAAGAGGAAAAGAAGAGGAAGAGAAGAGGAGAGGAGATACCGGTAGATAGAAAGAAGATAGCTAAAGAGATAAACAGATAGACAGATACAATGTGTGTGTGTGTAGGTATGTATATGTGTGAGAGAGCACACATATGTATGCCTGCACGCATACACACAGTGTGTATGTATGTATGCATGTATGTGTTTGTGTGTATGTATATGTGTGTGTGTGTATGTGTATAGATTACATATTTTTGCTGATAAGTAAGAAGGACTTTCTTTTCACTTATCAGCAAAAATATGCAACCATGTAAAATTATAGTTGTTGACTATAAAAAAAATCTATCTATCTATAATATATATAATATATATATATATATTTTCCTGAAGTGATGTAGGTCCCTTCCAACTCGGTTATTCTATTCTATTCTATTCTATTCCCTGTCTCTCTCACTCTCTCTGTATATGTTTGTGTGCATGTATTTTATTTCATGTATCTAAAAGCTAGAATTAGGATCTAGAACATAATTCTTTAGTAGAATGTTGTATTCCGGTATTAACTACGTTCATATCATATCAGGAAATCCTCTAGTTTTATAGCAGAATGATAGAATTGGAAGGGACCTCGGAGGTCTTCTAGCTAGTCCAAGACCCGGCAGGAGACCCCAAATGGTTTAGTAAAATACATGAATCCAGATGCTGTGGTTTCATTTCACAAGCTGTTATTAGAATAAACTGTAGATTGTTCACATCACATATTAATCCAGTTGGTGAGATTCACTCCTGATAAGTGAGTTCACATAAAGAACAGAAACCTCTCCAGCAATTGCCATGAATAGACTGCAGATGAAAGTGGACGTACTTGGAAGCGAGGTCAATTGAGTGGGTTGTCATTTGAGAAGGTAGGGCTGTAAGTGGCTTGACAGGTTGGGAGAGAGAAATGTTCTCTCATGTACGGAATTAATTTTAATTCAGAGCCGAAACCCTGCATTAAATAAATCATTCCGTTTTCGTTTTCTGTACTCCGCTCACTTAATTGAAATTTCATAAACTCAAGTTATTTTACAGTAATTTTCCTACAGTCACCGCTACATTCAGAAACAACTATGCCAAGTACCTAAATCCAAATTAAAACTTAAGCATTACAAATATGCCCGTGCCCACATACAGGTCTGAATTAATAATATTTTTGAAGTGAAATGAGCAGCTCAGATGCAATCGAATTGAAACAAATACCGACTGTTTAAGGGTTGCAAGATTTACAAGCAAAAACCAGCGACTTCTCAAGAGGAGCCTTTTCTGAATATTTTGAAAGACTTGATAGGTACAAAAACTGTTTCAACCGTCACCGTAAAGTCAGCAAAACTCCGTCCTCCCAGGTTTTAAGACTGCTATCTCTCCATTCGAACAGAATTGTTCATGCAAATGGGACTCTCAAGCAAAAGACAACTCAGATCTACATTTAGCTCTGGAAAAGATTCACCAATGCTTCAGGAGAATCTCAACCAGGGCACCGAAGGTCATCATTGATTAGATGTTGTCACCCTTTTTCTATCCAATATTTAAATGCAAACAGCTTGCCTAATTTCCTATGCTCTGAGTAAAACGATACATCAAGTTCGTTGGTTTTGCAACTTTCCTTTCCTTAACAGAAGAGGTTTTAAGCAGACGACGTGAAAGCAATACAACGGAGTATATAATGCACTTCAAGAATTGCCTTTGGGTTAAACATAAACCAACCTTAAAACCTCTCCAGGAAAGGCTTTGCTTTTCCTCTTCGGTCTTTCAAATTACCTGTTTGTTGATGCAACTTGTAACGTATCCATGAACGGTATGTTAACATAATTTCCATGTTATTATTAGAAACAAAGGGAACTGTGTTCTTTGCATTTAATGCACTTTTCTCTTTCTAGCAAAGAAAAGGAGGAAGGGAGGAAGGAAAAAGAAAGAGAAAGAGGGAGGGAGGAGGGAGGGAGGGAAGAAAGGAGGGAAGGAAAGAGAGAGAGAAAGAAGGAAGGGAGGAAGGGAGGAAGGAAGGAAATAGAGAGAGAAAGAAAGAAAGAGAAAGAAAGAAAGGAAGGAAAGAAGGAAAGAAGGAAGAAAAAAGAGAGAAAGGAGGGAGGGAAGAGGGAAGGAAGAAGGAAGGGAGAGAGAAAGAAAGAAAGAGAAAAAAAGAAAGGAAGGAAGGACAGAAGAAGGAAGGAAGGAAAAGAGGAAGGAAAGAAGGAAAGAGAGAGAAAGAAGGGAGGAAGGAAAGAAGGAGAAATGAAGGTAGATAGATAGATAGATGGATGGATGGATGGATAGATGGATAGATGGATAGATGGATAGATGGATAGATGGATAGATGGATAGATGGATAGATAGATTGATAGATTGATAGATTGATTGATTTTGGTTGCATTGTACTCACTCCTTAAGATCAACACACAAAACACTTGTAGATATTAATTTCACAATTCCACATCCCTAGCTAGATTAGAGAAAAAACCCTAGATTTTCTTGAATGTATTTCAAACCTAGGATCCGTTTAAAAACACCAAAAATCCCAAAACCATTGCCTAACATGTTTAGGACAACTCCGTTTTCACACCTTCTTTTTCCATCACTTGAAATGCATTTTGCCATTGGCAATCAAGTGGTTTCCCCACCAAGTCCAAAACAGGCTGATTTAAACACCCTCCCAATTTAAACCCGGGGGGGGGTAGAAATATCCACAGCCAGCACGGAGCAGCACACCTACCGTGGTCCTTTCTCTTCCCTTCCACTTCCTTCGCCTTCGTCCACCGGTGGTGGTCCTTCCCCATCACCTGCGGCACTTCTCAAGAATCAGATCTGCCTGTACTTTCTTTTCTCCTTCCGTTCGCCTCCTTCCTTGCTCCCCACTCACGGGGGGCCGGCGCCTCCTTTTATTTATTCTGAAGTTTCCCAATGCAAAAGCAAGAATGCCATCTTCTCTCCAATTGCTCCCCTCCGCCGAAGTAACATTTACAGGAAGCAATATTCTCCAAAGCTATGAAGCATGCATTGCCCTAAATTACATCGCCGTGCCTGCTCGGGAGTTCACACATTTTTGAATACGAAAGCTCCCAGGGATTCTTCGTTTCCATACCGAGCGTGTATTTTTGCTGCTTCAGAAACATTTTTTAACCCAGACACCGGAGTGCCAGCCTCGCCGACCTCATGCTAATCCCAAAACTGGGTGGTTGTTCTTGAGGGAAAGCATGCAAAAAATTGTAGCAGGCCATCAACTCTGACCCCTCTTCTCTTAAACGCGTGAGACTCCTAAATTCCAGAGGGAACGGGTGAACTCTGACCTGTTTAAAATTAGCTTTGTTTAATGCCTGGTGTGGTGACTCAACAAGCCAGATTTCTTTTCTCTCATCATTTAAAAAGAGAGGCGGGAGAGGGGGGGGGGACTCCTTTTCCTTGCTTCCCCAAACCTCTGCATTTCAGAGAACAAGGCAACACAACAGGCATAAAGAAGGTTTTTTTTCTTAGGATGTGTTGTGGTTAGCTCTGGCCCAGCTCCTGCCCCAAGGACTGTGGATGAGGGGGAGACATCCACATGCTGCAGGCCTGTTTTGCCCCCCCCCCGTGGAATCTGCTGATGAAGGCTCCTCTGACCAAGAAGACAGGGAGGAGGAGAGTGGGGCAGACAGCTCAGAAGGAGATCAATTATCTAGCTCCTCCTTGGATTCAGAACAAGAGTTAATGATACAGCCACACATGTGGAGACCGATGCATAGGCAACAACTGAGAGATTATTATCAAAGAAAATGAGGCCACCTGTGGTTGGGTGGGGCTGGGGTAATTAGTGAGGCTGCTATAAAGAGCAGCCTGTGGGTTTGGCCATTGTTTTGTTTCGTGACTGCCTTGCTGACTTCGACCTTTGTGTGTTGCTTTTTCCCCACTTTGAAACTAAAGCAGAGCAAAGGGTGTTTCATTTTGTGAAAGAAGAAGGACTGTGAATTGCCTCACAGCTGCAAGAACTCTCAGAACTGATAAGGCCCTTGTACAAATTACCAGTTTGTTTGGAGACGAGTGCTCTTTGCTACACAAAAAGAGGGCTTAGTTTAAGTGAATTTTCATTATAAAGAACATTGTTTTGAATTTTCAAACGTGTGTGTGTCTGAAATTTGTACCTGTGAATTTTCGGGAGGATTCTACCAGAGAGCCCGACAGAACAGGATGGATAGATGTTTATCCCAGGCATGTTTGTTTGTTTGTTTGTTTGTTTGTTTGTTTGTTTATTTATTAGATTTGTATGCCACTCCTCTCCATAGACTCGGGGCGCTTATATTCAGTTACTGTGGATTTACCAACCACATCTGCTGGAAGTTTGTTCCAAGCATCTACTACTCTTTCAGTAAAATAATATTTTCTCACGTTGCTGCTGATCTATAACTAGAGGTATAACAAGCAGGAAGAGGGAGATTGTGATCCCGCTGTATAGAGCACTGGTGAGGCCACATTTGGAGTACTGTGTTCAGTTCTGGAGACCTCACCTACAAAAAGATATTGGTCAAATTGAACGGGTCCAAAGATGGGCTACAAGAATGGTAGAAGGTCTTAAGCATAACACTTATCAGGGAAGACTTCATGAACTCAGTTTGTATAGTCTGGAGGACAGAATGGAAAACTGACATGATCGAAATGTTTAAATATGTTAAAAGGGTTAAATAAGGTCCAGGAGGGAAGTGTTTTTAATAGGAAAGTGAACACAAGAACAAGGGGACACAATCTGAGGTTAGTTGGGGGAAAGATCAGAAACAACTTGAGAAAATATTATTTTACTGAAAGATTAGTAGATGCTTGAACAAACGTCCAGCATACGTGGTTGGTAAATCCAGAGTAACTGAATTTAAACATGCCTGGGATAAACATATATCCATCCTAAGGTAAAATACAGGAAATAGCATAAGGGCAGACTAGATGGACCATGAGGACTTTTTCTGCTGTTTCTATGTTTCTACTTTTCTCATCTAAATACAGTAATACCTCATGATACCAACTTAATTGGTGCAAGGAGGAGGTTCGCATGACGAAAGGTTCGTAAGACGAAACATTGTTTCCCATAGGAAACAATGTAAAGTCAATTAATCCGTGCAACCAAAAAAACCCCCGCAAAAAAACAGCTTTCGGCGACTGCTGGGAAGCCGCTTTCCAGCTGTCTCCTGAAGCCGAACGCCAAAGCCAAACTTCCGCGTTCGGCTTCGGGAGACAGCTGGGAAGCCGCGCGGCTGTTTTAAAAGGTGACAGCTGGGCTGGGGGGCTTCCCAGAAACCTCCCGAACCGAACCCGGGGTTCAGAAAAATTTTGCCTCTTCTTACGAACTTTGTTCGAGTTACGAACCGGCGTTCGGGAGGCTTCTGGGAAGCCCCGCCGCCCGGCTGTCACCTTTTAAAACAGCCGCGCGGCTTCCCAGCAGTCTCCGAACGCCAGTTCGTAACTCAAAAAAAGTTCGTAAGAAGAGGCAAAATTTTTCTGAACCCCGGGTTCGTATCACGAGTTGTTCGTAAGACGAGGAGTTCATATCTTGAGGTACCACTGTAATGCAGTGATTTTCAACCTTTTTTGAGCCGCGGCACATTTTTTACATTTACAAAACCATGGGGCACATTGAGGGGGGGGGGCTAAAAAAAGTTTGGACAAAAAAATTATCTCTTCCTGTCGCTCTATTTCTCCCTCCCTCTTTCTCTCCCTTCCTCTTTTCTCTCTCTCTCCATCCCTCTTTCTTTCTCTCTTCCTTCTATCCTCTTTTTTGCTCTATTTCTCTCTCCCTCTCTACCTACCTCTATGTCTTTCTCTCTCCCACCTTCCCTCCCTCCCTCTCTTTCTCTCTCTCTCTCTTGCTTTTTTTCTTTCTCTTTCTCTCTTATTCTCTTTCTCTCTCTCTTGCTTTCTCTCTCTCTTGCTTGCTTTCTCTGTCTTTCTTTCTCTCATTTTCTTTCTCTCTCTCTCTTGCTTGCTTTCTCTTTCTCTCTCTTTCTCTTTCTTTCTTTCTTTCTCTCTTGTTTTCTTTCTGTCTCTGAGCTTCGCGGCACACCTGACCATGTCTCGCGGCACACTAGTGTGCCACGGCACACTGGTTGAAAAACATTGCTGTAATGGAACCAAGGTATTTGAAGAATCTAGATAGCTCCAGATGGAGCACGTTATGGATACTATCCAGCTTCAACCCAAGGAAGATCAACAGCAAGAAATCTCCAGACAGTCTAGAAGGGGATTTAACACAGCAATATTATGCTGATTATGAAATTCAGCAGTTTTTTTTTAAAAAAAATGTTTGTACATCCGAGATAAAGAGTTCACGATAAGCTACATTCCTGCGGAGGGAAAAAAATGCTGTTAACAACACAAAAGATCATTCTCAATCCAAAACTGGTCTCAACGTCTCTGTGACATTGGGAATAAACAGATACTTAGACGTGGGGAATCGCCGAATGATTTACCGCTGTTAAAAACTTGGAGCCAGCTATCTAAATTGGCACAAGGCTCGATGACACAAGGGCCGTGTTCGCAGAGCACACTGGAGTAGCCTGGCTATGTTTGGAGAGTTTTTGGTTCGTTGTGTCATGGGAATCTCTCCGTCTTTGCCTATTGTGTGAACCAAGCCAAACTGACCAAGCCAATGTTCTCAGCCTTCAACACCTGGGTTACATCACAGCATTCCACAGCTAAGCATCTCCATCAGAGCCCAACATTATTTGCCAACAAGACCAATCCTTGAATACAGCTCATCTGTCTGGAACCCGCACCGCATTTCGGACATAAACACCTTAGAAAATGTCCAGAGATACTTTACTAGAAGAGCCCTCCACTCCTCCACTCGCAACAGAATACCCTACCTTATAGACTTTCAATCCTAGGTTTAGAAAGCTTAGAACTACGTCATCTTAAACATGGCAAGAAAAGTTGTAAAATGGAGCAAAACTCATTTATCAACTGTCTCAATTAGCAACGGAAATCCTGGGCTCAATTATGGTCATAAATTGAGGACTATCTACCTTGCCAGGAGCAAGGAATGAGGTTTTCTAAAACCAGGGCAGGAGGGGAGAATATTTATTTATCATTCATTCATTCATTCTTTCTGTCTATCTGTTTGTTTGTTTGTTTGTCTGTCTGTGTATGTATCTATCTATTCTATCTATTTATCTCTATCTATCTATCTGTCTACCTATCTACCTACTCTACCTACCTACCTATCTATCTATCTAATCTCTATTTCTCTCAATCTATCTGCTCTATCTATCTATCTATCTATCTATCTATCTATCTATCTATGTATCTACTCTACTCTACTCTACTCTACCTCTCTATCTCTCTATTCTATTCTATTCTATTCTACTCTATCTATCTATCTATCTATCTACCTATACCTACCTACCTACCTATCTATTCTATCTATCTATCTATCTATCTATCTACCTACTTACCTACCTATCTATCTATTCTATTCTACTCTATCTTTCTACTCTATCTATCTATCTATCTATCTAATCCAATTTGTATGCTGACTTAATTCCCCAACGACTTCTAATATTGAAACGTAAGGCAAGGAATTGATATGTTCCAAATCTGTAATTTCTGCGCGATGGAAACTAGAGGTCAAAGGCCACAGAATTGATTGGTGATGTCATGTCTTTCCTTTTGACAAAAGAAACAAAAGAATGCAGAGTAGAGAGGAGGGTCAACTGAAGCTTTTCGATGAGGGCTAATTAATTAATTCCTTCAGACAGGCTATCTCTTCCCCGTGACATTGGATAATTGTGTTTTACAGGAATCTAGGCTTAAAATTGATTGTGTAGTCACGTCAGTGAGGGGGCAGGTCTGTTTCCGCCTTTCCAAGAACATCAGTGCAGCCCATAGACATATTTCAGGTAAATGGCAGAATTTATTAAGGGTTTTTTTTTCCAAAAACCAATGGGGAATCAAAGCTAAAGTCAACCCTGGACGTTACGAATATGAGGTTTGTGAGTGTGTAACAAGTCCATTCCAAATACCTTGGGGAAAAGTACATGCAATCCCCTAAAACACACACAAAAACACACACACACGCTTTTTCCCAAGCACACGAGCCCACTTCAGGCCCTCGGCCACCAGCCCACATATATGACCAAATTGTGGCATGACGTGACTGATTTTACCTTAAAAATCAGCATCCTATTTAGCGTCTTTATTCCCTTTAGGATTTCATGACTATCCGTCTGTGGTTTGCAGCTTATGATTTATGCTGACTGTTTTATTTAGTATCTTAGGATGATCACGGAGTGCTGTATTTTATGATTCATAATGATTATGATCATGATCTATCACGTGTTGATTGTTTGCACACTGAGATATTATATACCCAGAGACAAACTCCTTGTGGGTCCAATCACACCTGGCCAATAAACTCTTCTCTTCCCTTCCCTTCCCTCCTCCTCTCCTCCCCTCATCTACTCCCACCCTCCTCTCCTCCCCTTCTCCTTTCCTCCTCTTCTCCTCTCCCCTCCTGTCCTTCCCTCCCCTCCTTTTTCCTGTATATTCTATTATATTCTAATTCTGTTCTGTTCTGTTCTATTCTATTCAAGCTGTTGTGGATGCCCCTAGATAGACCCACACTACAGTAGTCCCTCGCTATATCGCGCTTCACCTACTGCGGCTTCACTTCATCACGGGTTTTCAAGAAATATTAATGAGAAAAATCATTCGCCAATCTTCGCCGGTTCGCGGGTTTCTGAGGAAGTCGATTGGCAGATTTAAACAGCCCGTGGAACTCGATCGGCAGGTTTTTCAAAAAAAAAATAATCTAAAATTGTAAATACTGTATTTAAATACTGTATCTAAAATAAATACTGTGTGGGAAGGGTTTATAAACACTTAAAACAATGAAAACTTACCAAACAATTACAATATAAATACTTAAATAAGTACTATCAGTCGATAAACTCCCCATCGCGGATTTCACCTATCACGGCCGGGTCTGGAACGTAACACCAGCGATAGGTGAGGTCTTACTGTACATCAATCCTTCACGAGCTGCACTGGCTTCCTATTGGTCTCCGGTTACAATTCAGGGTGTTGGTTATTACCTTTATAGCGCTACATGGCTCAATGCCAGAGTATCTTCGAGACCACCTTCTGCCTCATACCTCCCAACAACTGGTAAGATCCCACAGGGTTGGGCTCCTTTGGGTCCCGTCAACTAAACAATGTTGACTCGCAGGTCCACAGTGGAGAGCCTTCTCTGTGGTGGCCCCAACTCTCTGGAATCAGCTACCTCTTGAGATCTGTACTACCGACACTTTATTGGCCTTCCAGAAACCCATAAGGATCTGGCTTTTCTGACAGGCCTGGGACCATTGACCTCAAGGGTATGATTAGCGAGGTCAGCCCATGAATGTATGGATGGCTGCAATTCTTTTAAATTGTAACATTTTTATATTAATCTATACCTGTTTTTGTTGTGAGC